>NC_092226.1:8418052-8458052 GCF_036320965.1 Panulirus ornatus | reverse complement strand
CACAAATAAGTGTAATGTTTTACATATCGGGAGTAAAAATGTAAAAAGCATTCTACTACCTGAATTCTGGTTAGCCATGAAAGGTCATTGAGGAATTGCACTTAGGTATAATTATCTCTGGTGACCCAAACCTAAGCAAGTATGAACAGAAACAATAAAAAATGAGTGAATAAAATTCTTGGACTTTCGAATTAAATTCTCGGGATATTATCCTCACTCTTTACAGTTCACTGGTGCGTCCCTTAGTGTTGAATGTCGTGTTTGAGTTTGGTCATCCTATTTGAGGGAAGACATAGTTAGAAAAGAGA
Source organism: Panulirus ornatus (assembly GCF_036320965.1). NCBI lineage: Eukaryota > Metazoa > Arthropoda > Malacostraca > Decapoda > Palinuridae > Panulirus > Panulirus ornatus. Next base: position 8,457,744 of record NC_092226.1, on the reverse strand, counting down.
AAGTACAAAGACAGAGGCGGACTGCCGAGTTGATTCCCGGCCTTAGAAGCAAATCTTATAAGAACCGATTTAATGAATCATATCTATACTGCTTAGAAGAGAGAAGGTTGAGAGGTAATAGACTAAAGGTATTCAAAAATATCAAAGTGCTCAAGTATTCTCGATCTAACGGGTTAAGGAGAGATTCGTCTGATCTCACCCATAGCAGTGGGTATAAGCTCATGGGCAAATTTTGTACTTCGAATGAGTTGAAGTACTTTTTTTTCTCAAAAGGATTGTTAACATAAGGAATGATGTATCAATCAGAGCAGTTGAAAACATTATCATAAATACGTTTAAACATAGAACGTGATGAATACTTCGCTCCAAATCTACGACTGACATTATCTGCATCTATCTAGTTATATGATAAGCTTACAAGTTTTACAGTTTATAGTATCTTTACGCCTACCACAATACTGCATAAGTTTCTGTTCTCTTCCACTATCAAACAGCCTCGTTATGACCCCCAATGGCTTATTACTGTTTCAGTTCAGTTGTACTCATTTAATCTCATTACCTTGTGAGCGCGAACCAGACACACTAACCTACAAAGACCGATAAAAAGATCAAATATGTGCGACATCTCGATGCCACTGTTTCATTTACACCTTCAACAAGAAGGTGGATGGAAGGTATGGTTGCTACAGATATTACCCTCACCCTCTCACCACGTCTACGAATAGGACCATCACTACAGAACCACAGTTGGGACGTCATCATCAGAGGAAAGAAGAGTAACCAAAGACACATAGTTTGAAGTCTTGTATGGATCTTCTTTATGACTAGCTACTCTAGGGAGACTTCTTAGAATGGAATAAGAATTACGGGCAGCAAAAGGGGGGTTTACCCTATTGTCTGGATCTGGAGAAGAACCATTGAGATCCACACTCGGTACACGAATAGGAGGAGGAGGAGGAGGAGGTGTTCACTAGATGACACTCTCTACGTAAAAAGATAAACCAGTCTCCCTCAGGAGCGTAATATCCGTCATAGGAAGGAAATGAATAAAATCATCTCAAAATTCCTGAATGTATTGAAAACGAAGTAGTTGTGGCTCTCATCCCATTGGCAATCGAGATCATTTTACCCAATGACTTTATGTCTCAGTTACGGCACGTTACGTTACGTTGAGGTGACGGCACGTTTTTGCGACATTACGGAAGGACACTTCGATGGCGCTCTTCGGAATTTTTATTTTCTTTTTTATTACTGAACTGTGACGCGTAAAAACGTGGGGGAACAATCTTCAGTGCCGGCAGTAAAACCCTCTTGCTCATCAGCGGGTTTCGTGACTGGAGAGAGAGAGAGAGAGAGAGAGAGAGAGAGAGAGAGAGAGAGAGAGAGAGAGAGAGAGAGAGAGAGAGAGAGAGAGATAAGAGAGAGAAGAATGTTAAGGATATCGTACTGGAATCTATATACTAAGTCATCAGACGAATATAACTGACGAAAAAACAACGGAACGTCTCCAACGTACATGATACAGTGTGGGATCCTACATAAGAGCGTCATCATAGAGGCTCTAAGTACAGGTGATGGTGAGCATGATGATCGAAACCCACAGACTCCCATAGCACAGATCAACACCATACCCTCTTATAAAGATTAAGGAAAGACGGGAGAAAACTTCGAAGTTTTGGCATTACTCAGAAAAAAAATCCCATAGATCAATAATAGTTGGATTATTCTCTCTGGTAGAGAAGGACCGACGAAGCTAGATGAATAAAGAACCATGAGAGAAAGGGAATGATTTTAATGAATCAGATGTGAGATAGTGGGAGAAGAAAATATCGGAGGAGTGGAAGAAAACTGAAAAGTTGTGGAAAACGGGAAATAGAGTATTTAGATAAAAATAACCATTCGGTGAGGATTGTTATCAGTGATACAGATTTACAGAGCAAGAAAGAAAAAAGGGAACTGTTAATCAGAAGAAAAATGAGAACTTACAACTTAGTTACTAAAAGAAAACAGTTGATGAGAGACATGACGTGTGTTGAACGCAATATTACACGAGTATCTTGTCACACCAATTTTCCATTCGAAGTAAGATTCTGTGAAAGTCTACGGACATGTCAACCCGCGTTTCACTTACTTATGTACGCATGATACGCTAAAATCATCTTTGCAATTTAATCCGCGGGAAATGGCGAATATATATATATTTGGTGCTTTACAAATGACAGCTAGAGACTGAGTGTGAACGAATGTGGCCTTTGTTGTCTTTTCCTGGCGCTACCTCGCGCGCATGCGGTGGGAGGGGGTTGTCATTTCATGTGTAGCGGGTGGCGGCAGGAACGAATGAAGGCAGCATGTATGAATATGTACATGTGTATATATGTATATGTGAGTATGTATATGTATGCATACGTTGAAATGTATAGGTATGTATATGTGCCTGCGTGGGCGTTTATGTACATACATGTGTATGTACCTCGTTAACGCGAGAGACAGCGTCAAAGGATAATGATAATATATATGTATATACGTATATATAATGTTTTTACGAGGTGATATGAGGAAAAAAGACCAACAGCGAACTTACAAGAGGACGCCAAATATACACAAGACATCATGCCCAGTTACACACCACGAAGACTAACACTGACTTGTCGACTTTTTATCAACAGTTTAGCTCATCGCCAGTGGTACTTATAAACAATAGCCTTTCAGTATTACTTAAATGTATAAGTATAGAGAGCAAGAAATAGAGAGTAAAAATAAGGCTTTAAGGTCATTTGAACTCGTGGTTCCATGAGGAGAAGTTTGGGGTCTGTGTGTGTGGGGGGGTGTGTATAGAGGTAACTGCTAGTGACATACAACTGTAGGGGTGTGGAAAGTAGACTCTGGAGGGGTAAGAGAAAGAATAGGGGTGAGGCAGCACGTACCAAGGGTGAGGAGGAGAGTGGGTGGTGTCACACCCAGGGGGGAGGCACGCCGGAAGCAAAGACGTGACGAGAAGGATAAGCAAGAGGTAAACACACACACACCAGGTGAACTTCGCATCATGGTCAGGTCGACGGTAAAGGCCAATTCTATTACCACAGCGCCAAGTTACCCCCATCGCAGGCCTCCGTGCATCACGCTGACCGGGGTATAAACCAGATCACTCTGTTCCCTCCAGACAAAGCAACCCGTCAGTGTAACTACGTTTGAGGCGCCTCCTGACTGGTTCACCTTATGTACACACGTACGTGGCCCCCTCTTGCTTTACCAGTATACCCCCTTGTGTAGAAAACGAGAATTTTTGTGTAGAAAACGAGAATTTTACATAGGATCCTTTTTTTTTTTTGTTTTCTTTCCTCGAGGATTTGTGATGTGTATTCATCTGTTGTACGATTCATGAGACGATTCTATTTAGAACAAATTTCAACCTATGTAACATTCTGTCTCTCAAGTTTATCATTAAACAAATCCTATTTGATTTTAAAGTTGCTTTCGATAGCAAAGAGTCTCAGTCATTGGTCAAGAGAGGTACGTACCACAAACCTATTGTAGAAATAGATGACCACATCATCTACTTTCTAGCTGACAAGGAACTTATTGATGCTTTATAACACAATGTTTTCAAATGAATCATTATCATTCATGGGTCACTCGTATAATGCTTTCGTTTGGGGTAACATTATCAATACATTGCTTTATCCATGAGCTTCATACACCCCCCTTTGCCATCCTCCTTGCTATTCGACGTTCCTCATGGTCGATCAAGTGATACGAGTTTTTCCAATAGGCTGTTTACGAACACCTGGTCACGTTCTCTCAACTCTCATAGCCATGTCTATTAACGCAGTCATATATGTGGATGGTAAGCAAACAGTCATGTCCATTTACGCAGTCATATATGTGCATAGTAAACACACATAGCCATGTCTATTAACGCAGTCATATATGTGGATGGTAAACACAAACAGTCATGTCCATTTACGCAGTCATATATGTGGATAGTAAACACACATAGCCCGTCTATGAACGCAGTCATATATGTGGATAGTAAACACACATAGCCCGTCTATGAACGCAGTCATATATGTGGATAGTAAGCACACACAGCCATGTCCATTTACGCAGTCATATATGTGGATAGTAAGCACACATAGCACGTCTATGAACGTAGTCATATATGTGGATGGTAAGCACACACAGCCATGTCTATTAACGCAGTCACATATGTCAACAGTAAGCACACATAGTCATGTCCATTGACGCAGTCACATATGTGGATAGTAAGCACACATAGCCATGTCTATTAACGCAGTCATATATGTGGATAGTAAGCACACATAGCCATGTCTATTAACGCAGTCATATATGTGGATAGTAAGCACACATAGGCATGTCTATTAACGCAGTCATATATGTGGATGGCAAGATCTCCAAATCTACCCGGCAGAAGACAGCGAACACATGTCCCGTGTTTTAATGGTAGAGGACCACCAGAACCCTCACGCCACGGCGGCCCCCCCAGGATACCTTACCCCCAGCTAGCCAGGGGCTGGGGGCCTTTCGTCTAGCCTAGAAAAAAAACAAGAATCCCTAAAGGCTGTTGGGTACCAACAAAAAACCTTTCGAGGGCACAATCCATCGTGTTGGTGTCAGCTGTGGAAGAATCAATGGGAATGGGAATGGGAATCGTAAGGGACGCTGGAATAGCTAGAGTGAGAGATTCCTCACCACTTAAGTTATCTATCTATCTATCTATATATATATATCTATCTATATATATATATATATATATATATATATATATATATATATATATATATATATATATATATATATATATATATAATTTTTCTTTATAGTAACTCTTTATAACGTGTTTCTAACTTTGATTTTATGACACACTGCTCTTCATGGGATTAGGTTTCTGGGAAAACATGAGAGTTTTACTTCCATTGGTGCAACAGTCAGGTTATTGCTAAATGGTTGTCTTTTTACCCTTTGTGCGTCACAGACCGGTAGCAAGAGAGATTCAATATATATATATATATATATATATATATATATATATATATATATATATATATATATATATATATATATACACACATGTATATATAGATAGATACATTGATAGATATACATACATCTATTGAAGCGAGTAACACAAACTGGCCATCCTTCACCTATTGCATGGAAGACATGCTGCCTCTGACTTCACCAACATCTCAAACCGAGCCACCAAAATGCGCACATACCACTAGGACACACATGCATACAAAGCCCAAACTTCTCACCACAAGAAGCCAGCTCAGACACACTCGAGAATTATCAACAGAAATTAGATAACAAAGCCAAACTCTAAATAACACCATCGCTCACCTAATTACTGAAAGACAAATTGAAAACTAGTACTCCTTCCCGAAGAGAAAGAGGAGCGCAAGACCCACCCACAGCAACCGACTCTGGCGCACGTCAAAGAAGATATACACTTACTCTACCTGTCCAGCTCCGAGGAATGAAGGACTTCTGACTTCGATCCACAGACAACCCTTCTCCCGAAGACCACAGAATCATACTCATAAGACATTACTCAAAAGTCATCCACACACCAACCTCACATCTACATTGGAAAATCATAGAACAGCTACATAAGATCTATGCCGGAACAAACTTCCCACGCATCCTTTACTCCCACTGATATAAGAACAGTGCAATTGAAATAGTAAAAGAACTTTTCCGCTACAGAACCTGACAACATATTACACTTTCAGACGAAAAAGACCTTGGGCCATTTGCAATTCAAGCACTTACAGATATCATCCATCACTCCTGGCTCCATAACACAATATTATTCCTATGAACCTCTAAACTATCCAACTCACCCTTTCTCCTAATGCTCTTTATCACTTATAACCTCAGTATCCATACTTTGTGGAAAACTGACCCATAACAAAATGAAAAGCCATTCTGAATCTCATCCACACAGCACAGACTTAGACCTAGCCATTTAGCCACTACACACTGACTTCACAACATATCTTAGATGGTTCTAACCAACCACAGACCCCTTCCCGCACAGTACTAGTGGCAATAGATATCAACAAAACATTTGACACTGTCCCCCCGACGCACCCTCACACAAGTGATACTTGACACCACCCTCCACAACAACGAAGAATAGTAGCTGGTCATACTTATAACCCGCTCCCATGGGATAGTAGCTGGCCATACTTATAAACCCACCCATGGCATAATAGCTGGCCATACTTATAACCCATCCCCATGGCATAGTACTAGCTGGCCATACTTATAACCCACCCCCATAGCATAGTAGCTGGCCATAATTATAACCCGCTCCCATGGCAGAGACACTCACAATGGTCACATCTCTAAAACACTTATACTTTCTGATGGAGTTGCCCAAGGAAGAGGTTTTGTCTCCAATCCTCTTCAGTCTCTTCCTACCCGACCTTTCATTACCTCTAGCAAGCCAAAACTCGAATGTCCCTTCGTAAGCAGACCTCAGAATTGCATCGCAACACCGTAATACCACATTAACAACCACACACAAGATACGGGAGAAAGAATACTCCCCACGTATTCCATGCGTGTCGTAGGAGGCGACTAAAAGGGAAGGGAGCGGGGGGGACCGGAAATCCTCCCTTCTCGATTATCTAATTTTCCAAAAGAAGGAACAGAGAAGGGGGCCAAGTGAGGACACTCACTTCTAAGGCTCAGTCCTCTCTTCTTAACGTTACTTCGAACGCGGGAAATGGCGAATATGTATGAAAAAAAAGAAAAAAGATCTATATATATATATATATATATATATATATATATATATATATATATATATATAGATAGATAGATAGGATAGACAGTGTTCCCCAACGCTATTTGAATGTGATAACACCGCACTGAACACATTACCTTCGACGAGGTTGTATTCACGTTAGCGTAAAGGAGCACAGCATCATGAAGGACTTTCCCGCTTGCAAAGGAACCCATTTGACCGCACTCCAACGTCGAGTTCGATCCTGAGGTTGCATAACTAACTATATATACAGAGGCCCCATTGTCCTCATTCCCCTTTGTCCTTAACTTCCCCTTCGTCCTCATCCGCCTTCCCTCCTTCTTTCCTTCCTTCCTTCCTTTCTCTCTAGACGTAATCTCTCTATTCAACCCCCTGAACAGCCAATGTTTGTGTCGTGAAATAATCTTCCTCAAGAATTCTATTTGCGTTTGCTCAATGCCTTTAGGCACGAGGAGAAATATATATACACACACACACACATATCCTGGTATATTCCTGTAAGCAGCGATGCTAGAAATTCATAAGGACTCGTTGTTGGGAAGGCAGCAGTTCTGACAAAGTGTTGTTCGCCTCTTGTGACAACAAATATTAGCAAGAGTTGGAAATTTTTTTCGTGTGAGACGTTGAGGTTATCGGGAACTGACGTACAGTTGTTCGCTGATGTATTTCGCCCTGTTTTCGTGCGTTGGTTCATCTACCTTGCCCTTACGTTTTGAATGCTTACAGTCGTGGTGATTTGCCAATTATCTATCAAAACCGATGAGGAAAAATAACAAATCAAGAAAATGTGTTTTACATATGTATATAAAATCAAGATGTAGTTTAGATATGCATATAAAAACTACCCAAAACTTCCTTTTTGACGTCATTTCACAAGACGATATCTTTGCGATTTCTTTAAAATCAAGAAGTAGATTACATATGCATATAAAATCAAGAAGTAGTAGTTTACATATGCATATAAAATCAAGTAGTAGTTGACATATGCATATAAAAACTACACAAAACTTCCTTTTTGATGTCATTCCATAAGACGATATCTTTGCGCATTTCTTTACCTCGTTGCACAATACAGACTCTTCCCATTCTAATACAGATGTTGCCACGAAAGGGGAAAGATTTACTCTTAACTTCACGTAATGGTTTCCAAAAGAATCACAGTGTACAGGAAGAGGAACCAAACGGATTTGAAATTAGATAAAAAAAAAAAATGCAAATATCTTCTTAATATAATCAGATTTATCAATATGATAAAAGCACTTTAACATCACGATTTCTTTAGATAGTATCAATTTTAAGCTAGAAAATGACTAGATCATATGTAACAGAAAACGGGTGACCTCAGGGACGACTCAAAAAATATCAGTTACTCTTAATTAAGTTAAAAGTTTTAAACTTCGAAATGTCAGAGGGCATTTGATTCTAAATACTTTTACGTGGACTTATTTCACACGTGCGTAGGTTGACCTATTTCGATGAAATCACTTTACGACGCAACATGGATGATCCATTTTCCAAAACTCCTTCGTAGACTCAATCTATCGCATTGCCTCACCTCCCTCCCAGCCTAGCCAGGACGAACCCACCCACCCATCCACTTTAAGTATCGTATCACTCCACAACATCTGCCCTACAATCCCCTACTTCCAGAACCCACTACACTATCACTCCACAACATCTCCCCTTCCATTCACCCACATCCGAAACCCACCCACTTCACTGTCCAATTCCGAAAGATGATCTTTCACGTTCAAACACTTACCTGATATATCAAAAGCTCGCTTGATCTACCATCGTAGTAGAGACCTGTTGAAAACATTCTACTACTGGTCCCCTCAACTCCCCAACCACCACCACCACCCTCCCCAAACACCTTACTGCTCCCATAACCCTCTCTATCCCTAGACTTACCTCGTTAAGGGCGTGTATGTCCTCGATGGTGATGACCCGGTCCTTGTTGTGGTCGAAGACGTCGGTGAAGTAATAGGTGAACTTCTCCACCTGGAAATCCGACAGGTAGATCTTGCCCTCCGGAGGTTGTAGGTCGTCGTCATCCTCAAATGGCCGTCTCACCCACGTCGCTGGGGTGAGGGTGAGAAAGAGAGAGAACGAGCGATGATGAGACGTGACAGTCGTTTGGGAAGAAGGAAGGAAGAAGAGAGAAAGAGTAGACATAAAACAAGACAATAGCAGCAGGAATAGGAAGTAAAGTGATGAAGGGACGAATATATATAGTGATGAAGGGACGAATATGTTGTGATGAAGGGACGAATATATATATATATAGTGATGAAGGGACAGGTATATCTTGTGATGAAGGGACGAACATGTTGTGATGAAGGGGCGAGAGACGTCTGGAAAAGTTGATATAGGTGCCTCATCAGATGACTGGAAGATAAATGAGAATAACAAGAAAGTCATCTCAGATACTGATAAGACACGAGAGATAAGGCTACGGTCACGTAGACCATACTGATAAGAAATGATGATGATAATGAAGAACTTAGAGCAACACAAGAATTATGAATGACATGTGAATAAAAGACAAAAGGAAATATAGGAAATGTGAGACAAGGCAAGATATTTTGTTAAGCAAAATTTCACACATGGAATCCACCTCCCTCTTGGCAGACTCTATGGTTGTGAACACCATGACTCCATCAGCTTTATGTAAGAGTTCACACACCTTGATCAAAACTACGTCGAAAACAATGCTATTTCTTACCAATATACGTATCAAGAACATACACAGGAGAGACTTTTTCATGGAAAACAGACACAGAATTTCTACTTTTATAAATCCATTAAAACACATCTAACACTAACTAATAGGTAGCAATTTAGTTACATCAATATGACAGTTGATTGACGTCTGTAGAGAGCCTTTAGGGTAAAACAGTGAACAGAACATAACACAAAACTGGTACAGTATCTGGTTTAGACCAGCACTGTGGTGCTCTAGCGGTGGTGAGGAGGAAGGAGATGGTGCTGAAGAAGACCAGCTGGAACACTGTTACCAATACAAGGCTCTGAGAGGCATCCAGCTGTGTCTGTGATTAGAAAAATTAAGAGAACTGACAGCTAGATTTAGACATAGAGGCTGGCTTAACAGCTGCTATGGACACTTCGGTCATCCCTTACAGCTGAAATATATATATATATATATATATATATATATATATATATATATATATATATATATATGTATATATATGCTGATATCCACCAGGTTAAATGAGACGCAGTGTCACGAGTGCACTTTATTTACTGCATCATCAAGGGAGAGGAAATTGATATATGTTTCTACGTCCCTTGTGAAAATGTAATACACGTAAGTACATTCGGAACTAGTGTTTTAATTTTCCTCGTGGTTATCAGGAAATAGGAGATCACGCATATTATTGTTCCTTTGCGCTACCTCGCTGACGCGGGAAACAGCGACAAAGTATGATATAATAATAATGATAATATATATATATATATGTGTGAGTGTGTGCGCATGTGTGTGTGTGTGGTGTGTGTGTAGATAAATGGCTGTATGAGAGGGGGAGAGAGAGAGAGAGAGAGAGAGAGAGAGAGAGAGAGAGAGAGAGAGAGAGAGAGAGAGAGAGAGCACTATGGTCTCCAGTAAATCATGATCGACGGACCAACATCTCTACCATGAAAAGATCCACGCAAGTTAGCTCACACACACACACACACACACACACACACCATGAGGGAGATGAACAGCGCCTCTCATCAAGGACTGATGAATAGAGGAACTACACCAGCGGGATGAATGTGCTCCACTACCTTAAACTTCTCATCCCTAAAGACCCTAGGGTGGGTGAGGAGGGGTTCCGCCAAGAACCTACACCATTCTGTGCGAATATCTTGGAACGAGTCTGCAAGTTTCCCTAGGCTTTAGTACTAATCTCTCTTAATCGCCAGACGAATTGTAACGCAGTCTGGCAGATGAGATAGGCTTTGCGGAGGAGGAGGAGCAGGAGGTTGGTGGGGAGGGATTAGAATAAGAGAAAAAATAAGTGGAAAAACGTAGATGTGAAGGAAGACTAAGAAGGATGGAGAGGTAGGGGATATTCATGGCAAAAAGGTTAAAAGTACGTAAGGGTTAATGAAGGAGGATAGAACTCCATTGTAGTAATGGAGCAGAATAGAACTCCACTGTAGCATTAGAGTAGGATAGAACTCCATTGTGGTGCTGGAGCAGTACAGAACTCCATTCCAGTAATGGAGTAATACAGAACTCCATTGCAGTAATGGAGTAATACAGAACTCCATTGCAGTAATGGAGCAGTATAGAGCTCCATTGGAGTTATGAAGCTGATTACAACTATCAGATTACTGAAGCAGAATAGAACTCAACAATAGTAATATAGCGGGATGAATCATCCTCTGGAGTAGCGTAGTTTGATCTCAATTTGCGGAAAGTGGAGGGAGTCGGTCATAAAGTATGGGGATTCAAACACCAAAAAAGAGAATTATCACCAGAGTTAACACATCTTATCATCAGACAAAGATATTCAATGGAGATTCGAATCCCGAGTCGAGATAGTCAAATATCAATACTCTGAGATTTTCTCTGTGGTTCAGGAAGTATCGAACTCTAACCGAAGCCATCCGAAGACTTAACAAGTTCGAACCTCGAGAATGCGTAAGCCACTGCACAAGGAATTCGAATGCCCAACTCATAGTTTCAATATTTGCCACGAGGAGTAAGATTCAACAGCCCGTTGAATGAGCCCCAGGGATTCACTAACCCAGAGAGAGAGAGAGAGAGAGAGAGAGAGAGAGAGAGTCGAATGAATGTGACGTAAACGAACGATATGAAATATGTTCTGAACGGGTAGGAGGAGATAAATAGAGTTATCTTCCACCTAATACTGAGGCCACGGTATATATATATATATATATATATATATATATATATATATATATATATATATATATATATATATATATATATATATATATATACACGTTTTATTCTATTCATCTATTATACTTTGTCGCTGTCTCCTGCATTAGCGAGGTAGCGCAAGGAAACAAACAAGAGAATAGCCTAACCAACCCACATACACATTCATATACATACACGTCCACACACATATATACATACTTAAACATTTCAACGTATACATATATATACACACACATACATATATACACATGTACATAATTCATACTTGCTGCCTTTATTCATTCCCGTCGCCACCCTGCCACACATGAAATGACAAGTGACTAATAAAAGGGAGTTGTCTTTTATTTGCAGGACAGAGAGGACGCACTGAAGAAAAACTGGGTAAACAAACTTTTATTAACATTCCAATAGCTAAGGATGGTTCACGTCTCCACGAAATTCCAAAATGAGGAGGGAGGAGAAACGAGAGCATTACACACTCGAGGGAAAGGTCGCCAGTGGGAGCAAAGACTGGGTAATAGGATAAGAGGAGGAGCAAATAAAGATTGAGGGTAGCAACGTGGTGTGAGGCTGAGGGAGAATTTAGGTTATAGTGTATTTGTGTCCACGATCTATCTCTCTCTTTCAACCTTTCTATCCATCTCAATGTCTGTTTGTCTATCGGTCTACTTATGTTCATCTGGTCTCTCTTTCTGGTCGCTGTTTCTGTCTATAAGACAGGTCATGTAACTATGCATCATATATGCACAAAGAAAAATTCAAATAGCATAAGAACCATTGGGTCCTTCTGAGACTGATATAGTGGAAGGTATCAGAAACTCATAGATTAGTGTGGTCATGATAAAAAGCATACAGATAATTCAAGGAGAATAACTACCAGACTCTCAGTGTGACTAAGGAGACGTAAATAATGTTACTCTTGGGCTTGAATCGGAATAGTCAATAGGTCTGGTCTTCAACGTATATGTATTACTGCTTTCAACCGCTCGACTTTGCAAATCGTTCCTTATGTTAACAATTCCGTTGAAGACGAAAAGCTACTTCGCCTCAGCCGAGGTAAAACGTCTGCCCAATAGTTTCTATTTATGAATACGAGTAGAATCAGACGATTCAAGTCTTAAAAAGATTAAAAAGAGCTTGATATCATAAAAACCTTCCATGATCTTAGAATGATTTGATATATATATATATATATATTTATCATCTTTATTTATTTTGCTTTGTCGCTGTCTCCCGCGTTTGCGAGGTAGCGCAAGGAAACAGACGAAGAAATATATATATATATATATATATATATATATATATATATATATATATATCAGAACACTAGTCAATAACATCATTTAACATTTAACAAAAGCAACTTTTAAGATATTAATGACAAAAAAAAGGTCTCAGAACGTCATGTCTGGCCAGCGTACAGTGCTACCTGATATTCTCCTCAGTGATCCAGAGGGAAACAGCGCCTTTTATCACCCCGGGAGCAGATGTACCCTGACCCACCAACAGCAGTTATTCTCTTCCCGTAATGTTGATGGGCAACTGGGCCTCTGCACCAGTGTGCTCGTTGCCAGATATCTCTCAGTCACTCTCTCTCTCTCTCTCTCTCGTAAAGAAAAATATGTCAATTCTCTGCAGCGTTATATACTTTGTATCTGTATAACTGTGTCTATCTGATGCCAGAGATTGTCTTCATAATCTTAATCGTCTTTTCCGTAGAGACTTATCGATAAAGCAACACCAGAAATGACTGATGTCTTCAGAAACGCCTGAAACTGTGAGCCTTAGCCACACGTCCCCCTGTGTCGTCACGATGCCAGACGTAGGAAATTTTTATTCATCTCTCTAGTGACGTTGATTTGACATCCTGCGTTGTCTACAGACGTGTTCAGCTTGGTATCTCCGTAAGCCAGAGGATATTACGACTCATCCAGGGGTCATAAAAAAAAGACAAAAGAAAATATATTTAGTATCTCCCGGGAAAAAGATCTTGCGTGACATATATAACCCAGACGGCAGTAAAAAGACGCACTCAGAAAGCGCATGCAGGAGGTGGAGGACACATCAGTACAAATAACGCGGCATGATTCGTGATGTTTATTGACATTTTATCGCACTGCAGCCTCTCTTGATGTCCATGTTCCATCTCAGGTTAGCTGACGCATATCTTTTTCTTGGATGGATGGTGACCTCATGTACAAATTCAGGTTTACGAATATATATATATATATATATATATATATATATATATATATATATATATATATATATATATATATATATTCCCTGAGTGTCGTAGAAGGCGACTAAAAGGGAAGGGAGCGGGGGGCTGGAAATCCTTCCCTCTCATTTCTAGTTTTCCTAATGAAGGAACAGAGGAGGGGGCCAAGTGAGGATATTCCCTCAAAGGCTCAGTCCTCTGTTCTTAACACAACCTTGCTAACGCGGGAAATGGCGAATAGTATGAATATATATATATATATTTCGATCGTACTATCTTTTAACAACCTGAAGCCTTCATTTTCAGAGCTTACCCTGCCACTGGGTCGTTGCCTTACTGAGAGACGCGGTTTGGTTCGTGTGTCAGGGCGCTGATAAAATTGAAAATCCTTCGTGCATACTCTGGCTCCAGTCTACCACGGTGCGCGGGGAGGCAATGGTATAAAATTCGAACTGATGTCCCGGATATGAAATTGGATGATTTGGGCGACTATGCTACGAGGATGAAGAGGTTAAATGAGGATAAGTGATCCGCTCATTCTGCAGTATTTTGGGTCGTTTTCACACAACATCCATGTCATGTGACCTATTTTTTTTTCTTTTTTCTTTCTTTCTACCTCATTGTGGACCTCTATGATGTAGCGGTTGCGGGCCGTGACGTATTCATAGTGCTTACGGGGTCGAGTGGAAAAGTTCGAATTCTGGTAGAGGTAAGTGTGTCCACAGTCAACTCAGCTGTTCATCCTCTCTTAGGAGCTGGTCGATAAGATGGGTAACTGAATCAGGCAAGAACTATTGTCGGGTTGTTCTTCGAGGATGGTGACCTGTCGTTCCCTTGAATCTACGAAGTTTTAAAGGCCCTACAACACACACACACACACACACACAAAGATAAATCCACTTTGCCATCAATTAACCCCTTCACGCGACCCCCTGACTACCAGTACCCACTGACAATTACTCGTAATTGAACAATTACAGATGGGTAGTTGAACAACATTCCAAACAAGGCAGTTCGATCATTAAAAATAACAATCAGTTTGGTCTCCGAATTCCAAGTTCTATGGGGTGATTTAAATCAGCTTTGACATTATATAAGCCTTGCAACCTGAAAATACAAGAGTTATGGCATTATCATCCTAAATCTAATCCATAAATATTACACACCACTCTAAAGATTTGCTGTGCGAAGTGGTCTATTATCTAGTTCACTTTGCATGGGATTTTCATCTAAATTTGTAGTACAGAACTTAACGCTAACGTTTAGACATTTTGGTAGCAACAGTCGTGGTAGTAGTAGCAATAGTAGTTTAACTTGAAGAACAGAGCTTAAGCAAATCTCAGATCAAATCACTGTTCAACATACTTTAAAAAATTATTCCTCAGATCTTCGCCTCCATAAACTTAACGCGATTCACCATAGCCCTGACCCTTGAGGCTAGGCTATAAGAAGGAACCATAGATAAGAAAATAAAAGTAATTATCGGCCAAATAATTGAATCATCCCTCTCTCACGGCTGTAAGGACCCCACCGTGTTGTAGATAAAGATCGAAACAATGTAGGCCTTCCACCTTATGGTCCTTGCAAAGCAGAGATGTTGTTACATACATTTGCAAACGTAATTTTCTTCAAGTTACTTTTATCTTTATGCCACAGTAATGGTGGTAACGGAAGTATCATTCTGTCTAATTGCTTAACGTTAGATGCAGTGTAATGCCCCAAGGGGTCGAAGTATTGAGCATTTTCTCCTCTTTTTCTTAGAAGTTCATGGCCATTTATCTATGGCTACCCGAGAGCCATTTTCTACGAGAGATTCCTGGTGTTACCACCGGCCTCTTTCTGGAGGTTCCTGCAGCCGAAGGCTGCGCTTATTCCAGCAGCAGGGAAATGTAGACTCCTTTGGAGTGAGAAGGTCATTGACGAGACCGTACTCCTACTGACACGAGTCCTCAACCAAAGATGGCTTTCCTCCACTCACGGTTGGAGCAACCTGGAGCTGGCGATGCTTCATCACACCTGGAAACATTATTACGTGCTCTGGCGACTTGCCTGGAAGGTTCACAATGAGCCTCTCTTGTATTTCCTTTGGCTGTTGGAGGTTTAGAGATCTTTCTAGACGAGGCGTCCGCTCCGTTTTCTTTTTTTTTTTTGTCTCTTCGTCCGTGTATATATATAATCCTGCTATTCATATGACTCATGTTTTCATATGTAAATAACGCTTTTATGCTAAGTACGTATATATATTTTTTCCTCTCTCTCGTTGTAGTGTTTATATCCCATGATAGGTGCATTATTCAGATTAATTTTTCTCTTACCTTTTGATGTAATGTGATATGTATTCTGTGTGTTACTTTTGGATACAGTGTATCCTCAGAATTTTGAGCTGTTACAGCTTTTAGGTCGTCACTCTGAAGCTTTTATGTTTATAAGTTGTGAGTGGATGGTGAGGCGTTCCCTCATCACTCGTGACCTGACAAGAGTTACCCAAGGGGACGATTTATGAAGGTCAAAATCATGACGATAAAGTGATGATTACAAGGAATATGGATCAATCATCAGATCTCTTATCTTTGAATGTGTCATGATCAATCAATTATATCTCTAATCTTTTAATGTGTCGTTTCAGTCATCTAATCTTGAAAAAAAATAACCTTTTTCATGCTTCAGTTTTTTTCAAACTTATTGAAATACTCGTGAATAAAAGAGGTGTTGAATTTGAGTGAAGTCATGTAAAGCAGCGATAAATATATTGTCAGTGACATTGTAGAGAGGAATTGGTTGGTTGGCTTATGTCATAGATTCTATAAGGAAGAGAATTTATGCAGTCTCAAAAGTGTTGACGATATGCTTTTTATTTTCGGGTTCCATTAAGAATGAGGGCGAGACACGACACGGGGCGTGGAGTGTGTGCACAGCGTGCGTTAATGGAGGGGTTGTGTGTCGGGTAGGGGCGATGGCGGGAGGAGGAGGAAGAGGGGTAGTGGAAGAAGAGAGAGAGAGAGAGAGAGAGAGAGAGAGAGAGAGAGAGAGAGAGAGAGAGAGAGAGAGAGAGAGAGAGAGAGAGAGAGAGAGAGAGAGAGAGAGAGAGGTGGATATTCATTAGGGGAACAAAGTAAGACGAAGAAGCAAAGGATACTTAAGGTAGTTGGAAATAAAGAGAGATAAAGCGAATAAATAAAGTGAGGAGATACGTAAAGTGAACGAGTTAGGAGATAGTAGACGGGCTGGAGAGATAAAGAAAAGGAAGATAGGTAGAGACAGGAAAGGGAGTGGAGGTATATGGGAAAGAAGGAAGGGATGTAGGATAGGAAGGAGGGGTTATGGGAAAGGAATGGACAGACTTGAGGAGTATCGTTGTCTGTAGGATGGAGTGTAGGATGAAGATCCTTTAGCAGTGGACCAATAATGGCATGATGATCACTGGTTCTTGTAACATTACAATATTATCATCATATCCTTATCATCATTATTATTATCATTGTTATTAATATTATTTTATTATTATCATTATTATTATCATACATTGAAAAAGACTTGAGGCATTGGGGTCTGAACATTCAGGAGGGCGAAAGATGTGCACTAGATAGAATACATTGCATCATCGTGATATATGGGGGGTGCGATACAACCCCTGTAGCTTTGAGGCTATATACTCCACGTGAGGGGAAGGTACCTTGGTCTCCTTTTGGGGGCGAGATCGTCAATGACGTTCTGCTCTTTCCCTTCCGTTAACGATGGTACAGCCTCGTTGAAGGTGAATACCCTGCTTGTAGCGTTGTCACTTGACCTTTACCATACTCTTGACAAGGGAGGTAGTTCCGTGTTCGCTTGTACACCACACTACCACAGAGCGAGGTCTGTTGTAACCCAAGGTATGTCTTCAATTTCACTTCCGCTAGGAAGATTTGAGATATTTTCAGGTGAGGGGGAAATCTGCCGCGTTCAAAGCACAGTCTCCTCTTAATCGCGGTGATTAGAATGAATTATTCCGCCCTGACATTATGAATCTCACGTTATCACGTCTTTTCCCGAGTCAAATGATCTGCTTTGTTCATAGATGAGTCTTGTCTTCGCCATGATCAATAATAGGGGCTACTTAGCTCGCCTTAATTCCATGAATTTTTAAATCCTTAAGAATGATTACAGGATGCGGATACGAATGCCGAAATTAATTCAGGAAACAAGTAAAGCGATCAAATATTTGCTTGTTTTCTTTTGTACTGTAAAGGTCCTGGGTTCGAGTCTTTGATGTTGGAGGGTGTTACGTGTTATATGAGAGTGCGCTCTCTTATATACACTATAATCGTGTGTGTGTGTATATATATATATATATATATATATATATATATATATATATATATATATATATATATATATATATATATTCCTGGGATTATGGGAGAATGAATACTACCCACGTATTCCCCACTTTTCGTACAAGGCTACTAAAACGGGTAGGAGCATGGGTGGTAAGAAATCCTCCCCTACAGTTTTTACTTTTCCAAAAGGAGGGAAAGAGAATACGGCCAAGTGAGGATTTTCCTTCTAAGGCTCAGACGTCTGTACTTACACGATAATTTTTCAAGTGCACTTTTGATAATGATTTTACTTTACTTCCCATGTTGCTTAAATTCTTTAATGTAAATGTTGCCTTCAGCAACAATAATACTATAAAGAATATCTTAATCAGGAACGCAACAGAAAATTCTCCTGGATGCATCTATAAAGTGCCATGTAGAAATTGATAATTTTTTGTTGGGCAGCCTGGTAAGGATCTTTCTGTTAGACTTAACCAAAATAGATATAGTATATGAACAGGACAAGAATCAAATGCCTATTTAATCACGTTGAAAACTACGACATTGTATTGACTGGAGTAATGCCATCTCTGTTATTATCTCTAACTCCAGTAACAAGAGAAATATCATTGAATCTTCTATTATCAAATACACAAAAAATCATAACCTTAATATTAGTGAAGGTCTATACAAATTGGATGGCTTTATTAGAAATTTGTAAACAATTCCCCTTCTTGTCCCCATAATAAGTTTATATGTTCGTTGTCTGTCTTAAACAATCACGTGTTTACCAAATGGAGTCCTAGCTACGTCTCTTCATTGTATATCACCTGACTTATAATTCTTTCTTGTATCTCCCCTGATGATGTGATTATTACACGAAGGTGCTCTTGGGAGCTTATCGTGTTTCATTTTCCCCATGGACTCATAGGAATATATATATATATATATATATATATATATATATATATATATATATATATATATATATATATACATATATATATATATATATATATATATATATATATATATATATTCCTATATGTGTGTGTGTGTGTGCGAATGGCATATGATGAAAAAACAAAGCAGAAAAAGTTTCAACGGAGATAGCTTGATATACAGCATACCATGTTCTGTATGTCCGGCCACATGTTATGGGGTAACGGGACAAGGTATTGCCGAAAGGATCCGAGACCATAAAGCTGATGTATGACATCACAGAACATCGAATGCGTTCGTTGTCCACAGACACAAGTACGGACACCCAGGTAAGAGGAGGCATGTACAGTGCACGAGCGACTGAATAAGCATATAGCTGTGGAAGCTGCCTACATATATATGTGGGCGGATGATGTAATATTCAGTCGTGAAATGATCATCCGCTGGGCCAGGCCAGAGGCCAAAAGTGGGCAGTCACAGAAAGCACACGAGGACGAAAGACAAAGGAATGTGGAACATGGTCGGACGAGGACAAGGAACGCGGAACGGCGGAGGCATTCGAGGGGTCTCATACTATCGTGGTCTCTGTGAGGAAGGCTTCGACGCTGCCGACACGCTAGAAGAATGAAACACACATCCTTTCCCATGCGTTTACGCATCATCCCAATGCACACATTTGTCATAATGAATGATTCATATATATATATATATATATATATATATATATATATATATATATATATATATATATATATATATATATATATACGCCTTATTTAGAGTTGAAACTATTGTCGGAATCAAAGGGAAGGCTGGCTCGAGTTATATATACCAATACATCATTAACGTGAACTCTTCAAAGTGATTATCATAGTCAAAGCAGAGACAATATCAAGGCAAGAAACGTTGCTCACATCTTGAACTCCGAGACAAAGCGAAAATCAAAGGGAGACATAAATTACAAAGCTAAGGTAAAATAAACTATGAATAATAGATAAAAATAGAGGCATTATTCAACATCACAGGTACATCAGTAAACTTGAATCAATATTCACAGTTAGATCAATAACCACACGAGAAAGAAATGTTCAAAAGTAGGTTCTCGTAACCAGCAGTGTCAAAGAGGACAGAGCAAAGGCTTCCACCCCTTCGCAACCCTCACCACCACATATACACACAAAAAGTGCTGTTACCGACAAAGGAATTCAAAGTCGAAGTGAAAATCAAAATATGATATTTTGATACCGTTGTCAAGTGTAGAAAATATCACAATTGTAATACTATTTTGATATCGATGGAGAATTCACAATCTGGCTTGGAATCTTGTGTCGAGAAAATGAATTGGAGAATCAGAGCCAAGCTTAGAATCATCGAGGGGAAAGAGGTAAGTGAGGGAGCTCAGTTGAAATACACAATTACACAAAATCCAAAAAACATCGGTGTTTCTTCAAAGAACAAAGACACAAACCATTGCCTACCTTCAAAGAACAAAGACACAAACCACTGCCTAACTTCAAAGAATATAAGATATAAACCATTGCCAAATTTCAAAGAACAAAGCCATAAGCCATTACCTAACTTCGAAGACAAACCACTGCCTAACTTTAAAGAACAATATCAGTCATAAACCATTGCCTAACCTCAAAAAACAAAGACATAAACCATTGCCTAACCTCAAAGAACAAAGACATAAACCATTGCTTAACTTCAAAGAACAAAGACATAAACCATTGCTTAACTTCAAAGAACAAGAATAGACATTAGCCACTGCCTAACCTCAAAGAACAAAGACATAAGCCATTGCCTAACCTCAAAGAACAAAGACATAAACCATTGCATAACTTAAGAGAACAAAAACAGACATAAGGCTCTGCCAAATATGATTTATGAAAGGATGATAAACGAATCCGACATTAGATTCAAACTCTCCTTCTTCTCACGCCTCAGAATGAGACCGAAACTACCCTAAATGCTTCACTGAATTCAACGACGCATTGGTCACATCAGGTTAGTATCTCCATGTATACGTATCGAAGTCGTATGTATGGCTCCGAAATCATCGCACACACATTCGCTGTTTCCCGCGTTATCGAGGTAGCGCCATAAAAGGCCTCTTTCGCTCACATCCATTCTGTAGCAGTAACGTCCAAAATGCATCGAACACCCGAAGCAGGTGTTTAAGTTCTATTCGAACAGTGACTGTAACTTGACGTTGATGACTGCCTAAATGGCCTTGGTAGTCATTAGATGAGTCCAAAGTCGAAATAATTAACCATCTTGCCTTATTTTCAAATGGTCTTGTGGTAATGGAAGAGCTGAGGGTGACAGGTCCAAACAATCATCCTTTCTCTTAACAGAACCAATTCACTCGGGGAGTGATTAACGCCCCCCCTCCGTGACGATTCCCTCCTCCCCCCCTTACTAACAGATTCCATTAAGGCGAATGACGTATGTTCATTTCTCATTGTAACGCGTAAGGCTAGATGCTACGAGTGTTGCTATAGGCGCCATGCGTTGTGTTCCAAGTTCCTGTATGTTGAATGGTTACATGGGCGTTGTATATGGCTCAAGTGAGGCCATTAGGACAATATACCACAGTCTGTATCTTGAGGTCGAACAGTTAGGGTGGAGTTATTGCTGATAGGCGTCGAAACTATGGTCATTCCAGACACATGTATGGTAATAAAACGCTTTACATCTGTGGCTTTAAGTCTGCGCGCTGAAAGTGGATTTGTATACTGATCTATGTCTATAAAATATATCATAGTACTCCAG
The DNA here is from genome assembly GCF_036320965.1 of Panulirus ornatus. Classification (NCBI taxonomy): domain Eukaryota; kingdom Metazoa; phylum Arthropoda; class Malacostraca; order Decapoda; family Palinuridae; genus Panulirus; species Panulirus ornatus. The sequence goes on along the minus strand of NC_092226.1, from coordinate 8,435,788 downwards.
GATCTGTCTAGGACACTGTGTCTATATGGGTCTGGATTTGTGTATGATTAGCACTGGGTGTGTGTATGATATTGTCTGTATATTAGCACAGGGTTTGTATAAGACACTAAGTCTTTATACTAGCACTTGGTCTTTATATCACTCCTGAGACATATCCAAACCATTCTTCCCCTTTACCCGTGAACTTCGTTTCACTCAGAGCCAGAACATCCAGGTTCCTTTACTCAAACATACAACCTATCTCTCCTTTCTTGTCATGTTGGTTACATCCTCACACGTTACACTTAAGACACCACAGCCTGAGCCCTCAAGGGGGTTAAGCACTCACTGCCTGGCTCCTCCTTCTGCTCAGTCTTTCAGATATTGAAATACAAGAGGTTCCAGCCCCCGCGCTCTCGCACCCCTTTACTCGCCTCCTACGATACACAGGGAATACGTAGGTAGGAGTGTTTCTCTCTTACCTCCTACATACACACGCATACACACACACACATATATATATATATATATATATATATATATATATATATATATATATATATATATATATATATATTAAGACTATCATTTACTTCTCTTCCTCGAGAATCGATTCTCGGGCCATCTGTGTGGCAGCCAGGTAACATAACCTCACGGCCACCATGAGCTTAATATAATATCTCCTCTGTGGCCTGGGGGGCTGGGCTACCTGCCTGCCTCACACATGGTCCGGGGATCGATTCTCGGAGTATAGTGGTAAATAGTTTACGTCAAATCTCATGTGTACACAACATGGCCTATATATATATATATATATATATATATATATATATATATATATATATATATATATATATATATATATATATATATATATATATATATATATGGGTATGTTTGAAGGAATAGTGGTACCAACAATGTTATGTGGTTGTGAGGCATGGGCTATAGATAGGGTTGTGCGGAGGAGGGTGGATGTGCTGGAAATGAGATGTTTGAGGACAATATGTGGTGTGAGGTGGTTTGATCGAGTAAGTAATGAAAGGGTAAGAGAGATGTGTGGTAATGAAAAAAACTGGTTGAGAGAGAAGAGGGTGTATTGAAATGGTTTGGTCACATGGAGATAATGAATGAGGAAAGATTGACAAAGAGGATATATGTCAGAGGTGGTGGAAAAGAGAAGAAGTGGGAGACCAAATTGGAGGTGGAAGGATGGAGTGAAAACGATTTTGAGTGATCGGGGCCTGAACATACAGGAAGGTGAAAGGCGTGCAAGGAATTGAGTGAATTGGAACGATGTGGTATACCGGGATCGACGTGCTGTCAATGGATTGAACCAGGGCATGTGAAGCGTCTGGGGTAAACCATGAAAAGTTTTGTGGGGCCTGGATCTGGAAAGGGAGCTGCTGTTTCGGTGCATTACACATGACAGCTAGAGACTGAGTGTGAACGAAAGTGGCCTTTGTTGTCTTTTCCTGGCGCTACCTCGCGTGGAGACCCCAGGGGGGTGCCATTTCATGTGCGGCGGGGTGGCGGCGAGATTGGATGAAGGTGGCATGTACGAATATGTACATGTATATATATGTATATTTCTTTGTATGTATACGTTGAAATGTATAGGTATGTATATGTGCGTGTGTGGGAGTTTATGTATATACATGTGTATGTGGGTGGGTTGGGCCATTCTCTCGTCATTTCCTTGCGCTACCTCGCTAATGCGAAAGACAGCGTCAAAGTATATAATATATATATATATATATATATATATATATATATATATATATATATATATATATATATATATATGGCTGGTCAGCCTCCAATTTGTTTGGTTTGTTTTCGTTTTCAATGCCCCTCTGGGGTTATGTATAATTCACATGGGCAAAAGACAACAATTATAAGTAATGTAAAAACATTTTCGTAAATTTAAGGTGTTGAAAGCGCAAGAAAGTGTGCAAATACGTAGGGGGGAAAATTGTATTCATAAGTATGAGATGACGTACGAATGGAGGTGCGAGAAAGTTTGCAAACAAGTGATGGGAAATGATTCCATAGATATAAGGTGATGTATCGAAGGAAGTGCCAAAGAAAGCGAGTTGGGAAATAAAAATAGAAACGATACAGTTATCAGAGAGATAGTCCCTTTGAAATATTTGGTAGTTACAGAAAACTGGCTGTCATAGAAAACTGGCTGCATGCTATAGAGAACTGGCTGCGTGTCATAGAAAACTGCCAGTGTGTCCGGTGATAAGTGCAGATCTTTACCTCAGCCCTACACACTTGTTCGTGGTATCCTCCAGCTGCTTCATATTCCCTAGTTAAAGTCCAACGATAGCACGTCACCCCCTCTATACCACATAGCTCTAATTCATTCTTTCATGTGCACGTCTTTCACCCTTCTGTATATTCAGGACCCAAATACTCAAAATCTTTTTCATTCTATCCTCCCATCTCCAATTTGGTCCTCCCCTTCTTGTTCCATGTACTTCTGACATACATATATATCTTCAATGTCAACCTCTCTTTACTTATTCTCTCCATAGGTCAAACAAAATTTCAACACACCTTTCTTAGCTTGATTAACCTTACCCTTCTTATTACCTCAAGTCTTTCTTACCCTTTCATTACTTGATCAAACCACCACACACCACATATTGTCCTCAAATATTTCTTTTCTAATACATCCACCCTTCTCTTCACCTTCTCATCTATAATTCATGCCTCGCGTGTAAACAACACCGATAGGACTAATATACCTTCAAACATACCCAAATCTCGCCCTCCCACATAAATATCTCTCTTTCCACACATTGCCTCCATCTTTCTCACCTTCGTCCCCCTTACCTAACCTATAACTCACTTCCGCTCCCTTGGTTCCGTTCGCCGCCATGTCCACTTCAGGTGTCTAAAACACTCGCTCCCTCCAAATGTTCTCCATCCAAACTCACATCCCAAACTGGCGTCTCTCTCTCTCTCTCTCTCTCTCTCTCTCTCTCTCTCTCTCTCTCTCTCTCTCGTTTCCCACCAGAATCATCGACAAAAAGCAACTGTCTCACCTCCCTGGTTTTCCCACTCTAAGTATACGGGATACAAGCTCCTCTCTCCAAGGCGCCTTCATTCACTTTAAAAGTACCTCACCATCCCAATCAGTTGTGACATCACACACCCTTGACGTAGACCCACATTCACATGGAATCATTCACTCACCTTCTCCCTTACTATTTGCATACATGCTTTACTCTTCCCCAACAACAGAAAATACCCACTGCATCCAGCAGCTTTCCTTCAACGCCTTTAGGAATCTTTGTCAACTCCAACGTACCTTTCTCCAGGCTTATAAGGTACCACATACAAGTCCATCATGTTTCCCAAGCATTTCTCGCACAAAATTCTCAAGAGCCAACACCTTGTCCATGCATCCTCGACCATCCCTGAAGTCACATTGGTTCTTCCTAGTCTAAATCCTGTTCATGCCATTTTCGTGTCATTAATCTCTTCAGTATATCTTTCTAGGTATACTCAACATAACTAAACCCCCGCAAAGTCGATTATTCACTTTTATTCTCTTTGCTTCTATATAATGACACTATACAAACATTCAACCAATTCTGAAATACCTCACCTTGAGCAGTACATATATATATATATATATATACCGAAAAGTCGTGCTAATCAATCCTTAAAACTGTCACTCCCTTTCTTGAGAAACTCAGCTGTAGTAATTCCATCCACTCCTGTCACTTCGTCACACTTTATCTTCCGCAGGGCTTTCACCACCTCTTCTCTTTTCATCAGACCATTGGTCATGAATATCTCGCTCCACATACCAGCTCGTCTCAATCACTCCACATCCATTGCCTTCGACAGTTAAAAATACTCACTTCATCTCTTATTCATACCTCTTGATATACTGTAACATCATCTATTTATCAGCATTTCTCTGTCTATTCATCTATCTATCTATCTATATATCGAACAATTAGGTTCGAATCCTGGTGTCGGCAGTCGGTCCACAGTATACCCAGCTGTTCATCCTCCCCTAAACGTTCGTCTGTAGACTGCGTACCTGGCTTAGGCGGCGGTATGATATATATATATATATATATATATATATATATATATATATATATATATATATATATATATATATATATATATTTTTTTTTTTTTTTTTTATACTTTGTCGCTGTCTCCCGCGTTTGCGAGGTAGCGCAAGGAAACAGACGAAAGAAATGGCCCAACCCACCCCCATACACATGTATATACATACGTCCACACACGCAAATATACATACCTACACAGCTTTCCATGGTTTACCGCAGACGCTTCACATGCCTTGATTCAATCCACTGACAGCACGTCAACCCCGGTATACCACATCGCTCCAATTCACTCTATTCCTTGCCCTCCTTTCACCCTCCTGCATGTTCAGGCCCCGATCACACAAAATCTTTTTCACTCCATCTTTCCACCTCCAATTTGGTCTCCCTCTTCTCCTTGCTCCCTCCACCTCCGACACATATATCAGCTTGGTCAATCTTTCCTCACTCATCCTCTCCATGTGCCCAAACCACTTCAAAACACCCTCTTCTGCTCTCTCAACCACGCTCTTTTTATTTCCACACATCTCTCTTACCCTTACGTTACTCACTCGATCAAACCACCTCACACCACACATTGTCCTCAAACATCTCATTTCCAGCACATCCATCCTCCTACGCACAACTCTATCCATAGCCCACGCCTCGCAACCATACAACATTGTTGGAACTACTATTCCTTCAAACATACCCATTTTTGCTTTCCGAGATAATGTTCTCGACTTCCACACATTCTTCAAGGCCCCCAGAATTTTCGCCCCCTCCCCCACCCTATGATCCACTTCCGCTTCCATGGTTCCATCCGCTGCCAGATCCACTCCCAGATATCCAAAACACTTCACTTCCTCCAGTTTTTCTCCATTCAAACTCACCTCCCAATTGACTTGACCCTCAACCCTACTGTACCTAATAACCTTGCTCTTATTCACATTTACTCTTAACTATATATATATATATATATATATATATATATATATATATATATATATATATATATATATAGTGATACTGTGGGGAAACTGTACCTTGGAGTCTGAAACTATACTCTCAAGGACATTTTAGCTAATGGACACTTTCGAAAAGAATTAAAAGATGAAATCGGATTCAACAATACATATATATAGAGAGAAGAGGGCAATCAGAATGGCTCTCCCGGCATGCCACTGTAATATCAACCGGGCCATCGAGGCTGATTGGCCGATGACATCCCCCTCTTTGAGATATGACGTCTCGTAAATTTGCTTTTAATTCTCACAGAGTTAAAATCCTCTTTTGCCCGGGTGTGTACAGCGGCAAACTGCAACGGAGAACGAAATATCACAGGTCGTTGGGTGTCTGTGGATCTTCAAAAAGTTTCCTGGCTGGGAGGGAAAAAAAGGGAGAGAAATATACGAATTGCGTCCTCCTCTCGTATTTCCGTAGGCGAAACACTATCAGGGAAATAACAGTAAAAACAAAAGGGAAAAACAAACAAAAAAACAAAAAGGTTTCACGGAACTCATTCCCTATAGAATGTTATTTCCGGCAAAATGAACAAACAAAAATAAGAGAGAACAAAAGTTATGTATCAATAACTTGATTCGGGGAAGCAAGAACATTCGCTGGGTAGAGCAATATCGAGGATAGAAGAGGAAGGAATATTACCCAGAGTAGAACTGCTTGTAGCTCAGCTCACATGTGGTCCCTCAGAGAGAGAGAGAGAGAGAGAGAGAGAGAGAGAGAGAGAGAGAGAGAGAGAAATGGAAGGGTGGCTTGCGTGAAACGTTCACTAAATCAAAGACATTCCTTCCCATTTCACACCAATATCCGTGTTATGTGTTCTCAGCCGCACACCTGACGTTTACAATCTTTACCATTGAATGTATTGTTATTTCAGTTTACTAAAGTTTTATCTTTCTATCTTTTACTCTCACTTTCATCGAGTGTCGTAAAGTAATAGGATTTCGCTCATCCATAATTGACAGACGCAACTGTCTTTTTATTCATTCGTATTTTCTATTCTTTGTCCATAAAAGTAAGTTTCACAATTCTTATTTTCTTTACGAGACTTTTACAGTATTGCTATTGTTTTCATTATCTTAAAAGAACGTCATTCTAGCCAATCCGACTACCTCTGTTAAGCTTATGACGTTGTCTTCTGCGCTACGGAAGACAGCTGGGCACTGAACATGCATGTCCACATCTCAAAAAATGTCTAGACAAGCTCATTGACGGAGCAAACTACTCCTTCAGATCAACTTGCAATTCGAATAAGATTATCAAATTCCGGAGATAAAAAAAAAAAATGTATATATATATATATATATATATATATATATATATATATATATATATATATATATATATATTTCTTTCTTTCAAACTGTTCGCCATTTCCCGCATTAGCGAGGTAGCGTTAAGAACAGAGGACTGGGCCTTTGAGGGAATACCCTCACCTGGCCCCCTTCTCTGTTCCTTCTTTTGGAAAATTAAAAAAAAAACGAGAGGGGAGGATTTCCAGCCCCCCGCTCCCTCCCCTTTTAGTCGCCTTTTACGACACGCAGGGAATACGTGGGAAGTATTCTTTGTCCCCTATCCCCTATATGACATTAAAAAAAAGAAGGAACAGAGAAGGGGGCCAGGTGAGGATATTCCCTCAGAAGCCCAATCCTCTGTTCTTAACGCTACCTCGCTAATGCGGGAAATGGCGAATAGTATGAAAGAAAAAATATTTATATATTCTCCAAAAGAACGGTATTCGCAACCAACGCATCTAGCGCTAGAAATAATTTCTGGAAATAAAAACACTCGTCCAGAGAGTGCAGCCGCGTGTTCTTACTTTACAAAAATTCTTAATGATAATTCCAGAATTTGGACTGAGGTAATGGCTACTAGAATATTCATATTAACGTCTGTGAGAAAGAGGAGGATTTAAGAAGAACTAATTGCCCTAATGCCTTAGCATAAAAAGATTTCTCAGTGGAGAAATACAATACATATATATATATATATTGTGAAGCGTCTGGGGTAAACCATGGAAAGCTGTGTAGGTATGTATATTTGCGTGTGTGGACGTATGTATATACATGTGTATGGGGGTGGGTTGGGCCATTTCTTTCGTCTGTTTCCTTGCGCTACCTCGCAAACGCGGGAGACAGCGACAAAGCAAAAAAAAAAAAAAAAAAAAAAATATATATATATATATATATATATATATATATATATATATATATATATATATATATATATTTGCTTTGTCGCTGTCTCCCGCGTTAGCGAGGTAGCGCAAGGAAACGGACGAAAGAATGGCCCAACCCAACCACACACACATGTATATACATACACGTCCACACACGCAAATATAGATACCTATAACTCTCAATGTACACATATATATACACACACAGACATATACATATATACACATGTACATAATTCATACTGTCTGCCTTTATTTATTCCCATCGCCACCCCGCCACACATGGAATAACAACCCCCTATTTGATTGCCGTTTATAGCGCTAAATAGGTAGCGCCACGAACAGACGAAGAAATGTGGCATCAGCCCGCACCCATTTTCTAGCTGTCATGTGTAATGTTCTGAAACCACAGCTCCTTATCACAACCAGGCCAAGCAAACCGTTTCTACCAATTGACAGCACGTCGTCCTCAGTATACCACATAGTTCTAAGTCTCTCTCTATCCCGTGCATGTCTTTCACCCTCCTGCATTGCCAGGCCCCGATCGATCAAAATCTTTTTTTTTTTTACTCTCCTCCATCTCCCCATTTCCTTGTTCCCTCCACTTCTGACACATATTTCACATTCTAGTTATTCATTTCATAATTCTATAAAGAATCTTTACTTACATATTTCTTAATTCTTAATATACGTGTCTAAATTATACGTTTCAAGGATCTTTTATCAACTGATAGTGACGGAGTCAATCTTTGTGACCCTAGAAACAGACGTCGTAATTCTTACCAGCTGATATGGGTAAGCACCTCGCCGTCATATAAAGGGGGGTCTTTTATCTAAACTGAAAAGAAAACGGAACGTGGTCACTATCATCCGTCGCATCAGGAAGGAGTGTTGGGGGAGAGAGGATTGCTTTACGAACACAAGCGAAGGATTTTGACGCTGGGCACTATATACATTGTGTGTGTGTGTGTGTGTGTGTGTGTGTGTGTGTGTGTGTAATTACTAATTACGTGTAATTGGGAGCGAGTTTTACGCTCGTGTTGCCCCATCTTACTCTTATGACGTGTATACAGACAGTATAAAGAAATGTTAGGAAAGAGAACATGGAGAATGTTCAAAAGAACAACTCCCCCTCTCACCTACACACAGACACTGGCCGAAGCCAGGTACTCAATTCAACCACCAGCCGAGTTGGCTGGCCTCGGGCCGACTGCTACACCAAGCATTCGATCCCGCGTGGGCCCGTGCGTAAATCATGGTCGTCAACGCTAACCACATTAAATCTCGGAAGCCCGAGGATCTCTGGCGTTGTGGGGGTGTGTGTGTGAGGCAACGGACGAGGCAAAGGGAATGTATTTGAATATGCAAATCAACTCTTGTACGTCGTTTGAGGGTTGTTCAGCCTGTCTACTTTGGCCTGGTGTGTATGTCTGTTTGCCTGGCTTTATTTCTCTCTCTCTCTCTCTCTCTCTCTCTCTCTCTCTCTCTCTCTCTCTCTCTCTCTCTCTCTCTCTCTCTCAACTGTCTTTCTATTTCCTGTCACTTCATCATTTCCTGCATCCCGCTTCCCCCTCTCTCTCTTTCTCATTTCAATTGTGTTTCTATTTCCTGTTACTTCATCATTTCCTGCCCCCCCCCATCCCTTCTCTCTCTCTCTCTTTCTCTCTATCTATCTCTCCCTCTCATTTCAATTGTCTATTTCCTGTTACTTCATTTCCTGCAACCCCATCCCCCCCCTCTCTCTCTTTCTCATTTCAATTGTCTTTCTATTTCCTGTTACTTCATCATTTCCTGCCCCCCCCCCCCTCTCTCTCTCTCTCCTCTCTCTCCCTCCTCTTTCGTGTAACTGCCAGCCATAGTCCGTTCATTCTTTCATTCACAGTCCACTACTGACTTGCGACCTTTCCACGTCCTCCAATTTTCCTTCTGATCCAAAGGCAAACATTTTGCCGCGACTACACACGAAATAATCCCTTCAACCCAAAATTTTTCTGGACTTCAGATTAATTGCCTTTGCTAATTCAAACACTTGCTTCTCTTTGGCACTACAAGGAACCTACCCATAGAGAATCTGTGATAAAAGCGAAGGACTTTGACTACATACAGTCTGATTTCAGGGCGAGCCAAGTATTTCTGAAATTGGACAAAATTTTTGTCAGAGATTTCGCCATCCACTGACGTAGTCTGTACATTTACAAGCCAATCACAAAGATTTTCGAGCGTCTCGCCCGTATTTAAACGAATCCCCAATCACTTGATTAACGAATCCCCAATCACTTGATTAATGAAAACTTTCTGATCGTATGATCATATAAACATCCTCACATACATGGCCGTTTACCAAGCCATATTTTCAGTGACATATGATTTCTGTTTACTATCTCAGGTTGCAAAACAGGGTATCAGTCTTCCGTGTGCAGTAGTAAAGTCTGGCGTTCAGTTCTTCATTAATCTTGTGATGCCTTTGAATTGCAAGTTTTGCGAGGATAGACGGACGGACCCCCTTGGAGGAAAAGGTGGCTGCAGCTACTTGAGAAAGTATGTCTTCTAAATCACAGGGTAGATGTCCAACAGGACATGGTCGAACCCAGTTTGATAAGAGCATTAGGGAACGAGCCATCAACGTCAGACTGTATCGCTGTGGGTGTTGAGACATCCCTAAAGTCTCCCTTCTTTTCTCATCGGGGAAAGCCGACCCTTTGCTTTGGATGACATCGAGGACAACGAGGACAACTGGAGGAATTCTGCGCCAGAAGCTCTTCACGCCGCAAATACATTTTTGTCTTCCAGGTGCCATGGTAAAGATGACGTTGCCGACGCTGTAAACGAGGTTGGATGAGGCAACAACGATCATACGCTTGTTATCTGTACACATGTAGGTACTGACGTTGTATCGGAGGCGAGATCGGAGGAACTGTTAGGGGAAAACATCGCCATCTTAATCAACGTTTTCGAGATGGAATTGATGATTTCAGAGGTTCTTCTGAGGGTCGAACCGGGAACACCTTCTTTCGTCAAGCGTTCATTCGAAATGGTAGGTCAACGAATCTGTTTTCGGGAAGGAGTCGAGTTCATAAACGTGTGGCAGCATTCCTGCGCGTAATCTGATGTGTTTATAAGGGACAGACTACACCAAGACGAAGTGGGAGCTGCGCGGTCAGTTAGTCTCTTTAGGGAGTCTACACGTGTGTTTTGGTGAAAAAAAGAAAATATGCAGTCCATGTGGAGCAGACTCATCCCCCTCCTTAAATACCCTTCCAAATAGGTCTCCCTTCCCCCCCACTCCTTAGATACCCTTCCAAATAGGTCCCCCTCCTCCTTAAATACCCTTCCAAATAGGTTTCCCCCTCCTCCTTAAATACCCTTCCAAATAGGTCTCCCTCCTCCTACTTAAATTCCCTTCCAAATAGGTCTCCCCCCCTCCCTCCTTAAATACCCTTACAAATAGGTCTCCCTTCCTCTCCCTCCTTAAATACCCTTCCAAATAGGTCTCAATTTCGTCATAAAACGTCTGATTGTCACCGCTCGCAGCATTGAGCAATAAGATGCCAAAAGAGTTAGTGACAACAGCGTCAGACGGGAATGAGGATATGATTGCCATTCCCGGATCTTGACTGAATACCCGTAATAAGAGATTTCCCCACAGAACACTCAATTCCAGGGTGCACTCTGTCGGACAGGGATATGGGAATGAGAGAGAGAGAGAGAGAGAGAGAGAGAGAGAGAGAGAGAGAGAGAGAGAGAGACAGAGACAAGGAGACTTTCTCTGCGCTTTCTATTTTGTGAACTCTTATCCCTAGGGATAGGGGAGGATGAATACATCCCAGGTATCTTCTAAGAGTCGCGGACGGCGACTCAAAAAGGGGCTTGGAGCTGGAAGAAGGGGGCTGGAAATCCTTCCCTACTACTGTATTGACTTTCTAAAAGCTGGTAAAGAGACGTGGGGGACAACAAGAGTGCAAAACTCTCCCTAATACACAATAGATTGTAACCACACACACACAGCACTTGCAGATAAATGCTCTCCATAACATTTATACCGAAAAAGATTGAAATTCAACTCTCACTTATATTCTAGGACGACTCACGACAGTTGAACACTCATAAGAGAACCGCTCTGTCTCCTGTCTCAAAAGATTCAACTCAGGAATGTCTCATAATACTTGTTATTATATGACCTTAATTTCATCATATAATCTTTCCTCTCCCAACCTACATCACTGTGGTATCATTACGTCACAAAGCTTTATGGGTCAGTACGAATATGCACCTCACACTTACCTGTACTTTAAAAGATTCTATGTGAGAGTTTAACAGATTAGCTAGAGATTGTGGCCAGTTCACTAAATCACTACATGGTGGTAATCTTTGATTGTGGAAATAAGTTAAGCACATTACCTGTTTAACATTGCTACAGTTATATATATATATATATATATATATATATATATATATATATATATATATATATATATATATATATATAAAGTGCATAGGAACGCGCACCTTCATAGAACATACAATCCTCCAACAGCCAGGATCGAACCCGGGACCCCTGTTTAACAGGCGGGAATGCCACATAAATATGAACAAAAGAATTTACATATATATATATATATATATATATATATATATATATATATATATATATATATATATATATATATAGTATATTCATTATATGCATGTGTTTGTGCAAGTGAATTTGTTTATCGTATATTTGAAAGTCTCTTTTTTATTGTATTTCTGAGCGTTTGTGAGTACATGTATATATACAAGTCTTTATTCTTTGCATAATCACAATTCGGGATATCATGCACTCCATCACAGGATGCTACTTCAATTGTTGTTTCTTATCTCACATCTACTAGAGTCATCTACTTTATCAAATCTACAAGAGAATCTACAGTCTCGTACATAGTCAAGAGGAGGAGGTGAGGGAGGGAGAGAGCAGAGCCTGCTGCTACAGTTGAAGCGCTAACTACATTTCATTTAGGCTTCTACGAGTTCCTTCCCTTCCTGTATTTTCACAAACGTGCAAACACACACGCACACACGTCTCGCTTACTTTTAAGAGTCCCTCCCTAGAGTGCTGAACTCTCCTCATAGAGCACAAAGTGGTTAATACCTCCGTGGTGTTGTGGTTAGCGTTGCTGACTTTATCGGGGTGTGAAGTCCGCATAGGGTCGAGTTCTGGTCGCGGAAGCCAGTTCACAGTTAACCCAGCTGTTCGTCCTTTCCTAAGGGGCTTGATCGATAAAATGGGTACGCGGCTTAGGGTAGTGTATATATATATATATATATATATATATATATATATATATATATATATATATATATATAATGTTTACCAAATGGCGTCCTAGCTTCGTCTCCGATATATATCAACCGATGATGTGATTATTACACGAAAGTGCACTTGGGAACCTTATCGTGTTTCATTTTCCCCGTGGACTCATAGGAAAATTATACATATAATATATATATATCATCCCAGGAGATAGAGGAAAAATACGGCTCACATATTCCTTGTGTGTCGTTGACGGCGACCAAGAGGGGTGGGAGCGGGTGGCTGGAAATCCTCCCTTCCTGTATTACTTTCCACAAGAAGACTTATCTGTTCTTGACGCTATCTTTCTCGTACGAGGAATGGAGAGCATATATGAAGAAGGAATCATGTATGATATATATATATATATATATATATATATATATATATATATATATATATATATATATATATATATATATATATATTTTTTTTTTTTTTTTTTCTTTGTCGCTGTCTCCCGTGTGTGTGTGTGTGTGTGGCCGAAGCCAGGTACTCAATTCAACCACCAGCCGAGTTGGCTGGCCTCGGGCCGACTGCTACACCAAGCATTCGATCCCGCGTGGGCCCGTGCGTAAATCATGGTCGTCAACGCTAACCACATTAAATCTCGGAAGCCCGAGGATCTCTGGCGTTGTGGGGGTGTGTGTGTGAGGCAACGGACGAGGCAAAGGGAATGTATTTGAATATGCAAATCAACTCTTGTACGTCGTTTGAGGGTTGTTCAGCCTGTCTACTTTGGCCTGGTGTGTATGTCTGTTTGCCTGGCTTTATTCTCTCTCTCTCTCTCTCTCTCTCTCTCTCTCTCTCTCTCTCTCTCTCTCTCTCTCTCTCTCTCTCTCTCTCTCAACTGTCTTTCTATTTCCTGTCACTTCATCATTTCCTGCATCCCGCTTCCCCCTCTCTCTCTTTCTCATTTCAATTGTGTTTCTATTTCCTGTTACTTCATCATTTCCTGCCCCCCCATCCCTTCTATCTCTCTCTCTTTCTCTCTATCTATCTCTCCCTCTCATTTCAATTGTCTATTTCCTGTTACTTCATTTCCTGCAACCCCATCCCCCCCCTCTCTCTCTTTCTCATTTCAATTGTCTTTCTATTTCCTGTTACTTCATCATTTCCTGCCCCCCCCCCCCTCTCTCTCTCTCCTCTCTCTCCCTCCTCTTTCGTGTAACTGCCAGCCATAGTCCGTTCATTCTTTCATTCACAGTCCACTACTGACTTGCGACCTTTCCACGTCCTCCAATTTTCCTTCTGATCCAAAGGCAAACATTTTGCCTCGACTACACACGAAATAATCCCTTCAACCCAAAATTTTTCTGGACTTCAGATTAATTGCCTTTGCTAATTCAAACACTTGCTTCTCTTTGGCACTACAAGGAACCTACCCATAGAGAATCTGTGATAAAAGCGAAGGACTTTGACTACATACAGTCTGATTTCAGGGCGAGCCAAGTATTTCTGAAATTGGACAAAATTTTTGTCAGAGATTTCGCCATCCACTGACGTAGTCTGTACATTTACAAGCCAATCACAAAGATTTTCGAGCGTCTCGCCCGTATTTAAACGAATCCCCAATCACTTGATTAGCGAATCCCCAATCACTTGATTAACGAAAACTTTCTGATCGTATGATCATATAAACATCCTCACATACACGGCCGTTTACCAAGCCTTATTTTCAGTGACATATGATTTCTGTTTACTATCTCAGGTTGCAAAAAAGGGTATCAGTCTTCCGTGTGCAGTAGTAAAGTCTGTCGTTCAGTTCTTCATTAATCTTGTGATGCCTTTGAATTGCAAGTTTTGCCTGGATAGACGGACGGACCCCCTTGGAGGAAAAGGTGGCTGCAGCTACTTGAGAAAGTATCTCTTCTAACACACAGGGTAGATGTCCAACAGGCCATCGTCGAACCCAGTTTGATAAGAGCATTAGGGAACGAGCCATCAACGTCAGACTGTATCGCTGTGGGTGTTGAGACATCCCTAAAGTCTCCCTTCTTTTCTCATCGGGGAAAGCCGACCCTTTGCTTTGGATGACATCGAGGACAACGAGCACGAAGTAAGGCTCTTCGGCGACTCTTACCATCCCAGGACAACTGGGGGAATTCTGCGCCAGAAGCTCTTCACGCCGCAAATACATTTTTGTCTTCCAGGTGCCATGGTAAAGATGACGTTGCCGACGCTGTAAACGAGGTTGGATGAGGCAACAACGATCATACGCTTGTTATCTGTACACATGTAGGTACTGACGTTGTATCGGAGGCGAGATCGGAGGAACTGTTAGGGGAAAACATCGCCATCTTAATCAACGTTTTCGAGATGGAATTGATGATTTCAGAGGTTCTTCTGAGGGTCGAACCGGGAACACCTTCTTTCGTCAAGCGTTCATTCGAAATGGTAGGTCAACGAATCTGTTTTCGGGAAGGAGTCGAGTTCATAAACGTGTGGCAGCATTCCTGCGCGTAATCTGATGTGTTTATAAGGGACAGACTACACCAAGACGAAGTGGGAGCTGCGCGGTCAGTTAGTCTCTTTAGGGAGTCTACACGTGCGTTTTGGTGAAAAAAGAAAAAAAAAAATGTGCAGTCCATGTGAAGCAGACTCATCCCCCTCCTTAAATACCCTTCCAAATTGGTCTCCCTCCCCCCCACTCCTTAGATACCCTTCCAAATAGGTCCCCCTCCTCCTTAAATACCCTTCCAAATAGGTTTCCCCCTTCCCTCCTTAAATACCCTTCCAAATAGGTCTCCCTCCTCCTACTTAAATACCCTTCCAAATAGGTCTCCCCCCTCCCTCCTTAAATACCCTTACAAATAGGTCTCCCTTCCTCTCCCTCCTTAAATACCCCTCCAAATAGGTCTCCCTTCTTCTCCGTCCTTAAATACCCTTCCAAATAGGTCTCAATTTCGTCATAAAACGTCTGATTGTCACCGCTCGCAGCATTGAGCAATAAGATGCCAAAAGAGTTAGTGACAACAGCGTCAGACGGGAATGAGGATATGATTGCCATTCCCGGATCTTGACTGAATACCCGTAATAAGAGATTTCCCCACAGAACACTCAATTCCAGGGTGCACTCTGTCGGACAGGGATATGGGACTGAGAGAGAGAGAGAGAGAGAGAGAGAGAGAGAGAGAGAGAGAGAGAGAGAGAGAGAGAGAGACAAGGAGACTTTCTCTGTGCTTTCTATTTTGTGAACTCTTATCCCTAGGGATAGGGGAGGATGAATACATCCCAGGTATCTTCTAAGAGTCGCGGACGGCGACTCAAAAAGGGGCTTGGAGCTGGAAGAAGGGGGCTGGAAATCCTTCCCTACTACTGTATTGACTTTCTAAAAGCTGGTAAAGAGACGTGGGGGACAACAAGAGTGCAAAACTCTCCCTAATACACAATAGATTGTAACCACACACACACAGCACTTGCAGATAAATGCTCTCCATAACATTTATACCGAAAAAGATTGAAATTCAACTCTCACTTATATTCTAGGACGACTCACGACAGTTGAACACTCATAAGAGAACCGCTCTGTCTCCTGTCTCAAAAGATTCAACTCAGGAATGTCTCATAATACTTGTTATTATATGACCTTAATTTCATCATATAATCTTTCCTCTCCCAACCTACATCACTGTGGTATCATTACGTCACAAAGCTTTATGGGTCAGTACGAATATGCACCTCACACTTACCTGTACTTTAAAAGATTCTATGTGAGAGTTTAACAGATTAGCTAGAGATTGTGGCCAATTCACTAAATCACTACATGGTGGTAATCTTTGATTGTGGAAATAAGTTAAGCACATTACCTGTTTAACATTGCTACAGTTATATATATATATATATGAAGTGCATAGGAACGCGCACCTTCATAGAACATACAATCCTCCAACAGCCAGGATCGAACCCGGGACCCCTGTTTAACAGGCGGGAATGCCACATAAATATGAACAAAAGAATTTACATATATATATATATATATATATATATATATATATATATATATATATATATATATATATATATAGTATATTCATTATATGCATGTGTTTGTGCAAGTGAATTTGTTTATCGTATATTTGAAAGTCTCTTTTTTATTGTATTTCTGAGCGTTTGTGAGTACATGTATATATACAAGTCTTTATTCTTTGCATAATCACAATTCGGGATATCATGCACTCCATCACAGGATGCTACTTCAATTGTTGTTTCTTATCTCACATCTACTAGAGTCATCTACTTTATCAAATCTACAAGAGAATCTACAGTCTCGTACATAGTCAAGAGGAGGAGGTGAGGGAGGGAGAGAGCAGAGCCTGCTGCTACAGTTGAAGCGCTATCTACATTTCATTTAGGCTTCTACGAGTTCCTTCCCTTCCTGTATTTTCACAAACGTGCAAACACACACACACACGTCTCGCTTACTTTTAAGAGTCCCTCCCTAGAGTGCTGAACTCTCCTCATAGAGCACAAAGTGGTTAATACCTCCGTGGTGTTGTGGTTAGCGTTGCTGACTTTATCGGGGTGTGAAGTCCGCATAGGGTCGAGTTCTGGTCGCGGAAGCCAGTTCACAGTTAACCCAGCTGTTCGTCCTTTCCTAAGGGGCTTGATCGATAAAATGGGTACGCGGCTTAGGGTAGTGTATATATATATATATATATATATATATATATATATATATATATATATATATATATATATATATATATATATATAATGTTTACCAAATGGCGTCCTAGCTTCGTCTCCGATATATATCAACCGATGATGTGATTATTACACGAAAGTGCACTTGGGAACCTTATCGTGTTTCATTTTCCCCGTGGACTCATAGGAAAATTATACATATAATATATATATATCATCCCAGGAGATAGAGGAAAAATACGGCTCACATATTCCTTGTGTGTCGTTGACGGCGACCAAGAGGGGTGGGAGCGGGTGGCTGGAAATCCTCCCTTCCTGTATTACTTTCCACAAGAAGACTTATCTGTTCTTGACGCTATCTTTCTCGTACGAGGAATGGAGAGCATATATGAAGAAGAAATCATGTATGATATATATATATCTATCTATCTATCTATCTATCTATATATATATATATATATATATATATATATATATATATATATATATATATTTTTTTTTTT
>NC_092226.1:8320552-8413052 GCF_036320965.1 Panulirus ornatus | reverse complement strand
TATCCTGATCTCACTTACGAAGAAAGACACAACATCGTTTCGTTATTTGATTTATGGTCCCACCCAGTGGACGAGTCTGGCTTCCTGCGAGCTGTGGGAGCCCCATAAATGGTTGTTGGGTAGGACAATAATGGAAGGTTTTGATATATACATATATATATATATATATATATATATATATATATATATATATATATATATATACATATATACATCAATGAATCACTGAGCGATGCCAAAACAGTAGGAGAAAAAAAAAAAAAGCTATAGAACCATAGACACACGGACAGAGATATCTAAACTCTTTCGAAGCGCATACAGGAGTGATTTATAGTCCAGCGAGATGAAGTGAAAAGAATGTAACATCTTTAGTCTGGCATGCAAGGTCACCAGACACTCACCGTCGTCTAAAATATATATATATATATATATATATATATATATATATATATATATATATATATATATATATATATATATATATATAATTTATATATAGGGGCTGAACCTTTCAGTGGTTCTATAAGAGGAGAAACAGTCTTAGTCTCAGTGGAGAGGCATTCAAACACACACAAAGAGATATTTTGCAGTGTCACATAGAACCAATCTTCGTGGCGATGGTAAAGTGTGATAGAAGCCAGTTGCTTTGTGGCCACAGAGCCTCGGTAGAAAAAAAAATATATATAAAGCGAGCGACGCTTGTGCTTTCAGGAAGAGTGGGTAGTTATGAACACATGAAAAGCCCGAGTGTGATGCCCGTACAATACAACAAGCAGTGCAGGTCCAATCTAAAGAGGAGGAACTAGGCCGGATATAAAATTCTTTTTTTTCTCTTCTAGTAGAAGGGTCTAGAGACGCTAAACAATTGTTGATGGTGCCTTGAGATAGTACAGAGAGAGAGAGAGAAAGAGAGAGACAAGAGAGGAGAGAGACGAGCTAGCGTAGAATTAAGAAAAAATCTTTGTCAAACCCTGTGTTGCAGGCGTACCCGCAGCTGAAGAAGTAGAGGCGGAGGACTCCTGCCGATGGTTTCCGAAGTACACCCTCCGTCGTGGAGACAGTTGGATCCATGACTTCGAGTCCACTGCGCCGGTGAGAGAGGCGTTAGCTACATAACGGATATCTGTGGTACGTTGGGAGGGAGGGGAGAGAGGTGAGGGTTTGGAAAGGGGGCGAGGTGTGAGGTGAGGATGGGATGAGGTATAGTGACACCAATTCTTGGGGGTAAGGGAGAAGGAATAGTATTATCTCTTCCTTGGGAGTAATAGGGATGGGTGGCAAAGGGTGGTTGAGGTTGAGGGAGGAAAGAAATAAGAAATGGAGAAGAAGAGAGAAGTCTTAGCTGAAGGGAATTATTACCCCAAAGGATGACAGCATGTTTCAACAAATAGTTTCGAGGAATCGTCTGTCAGAAAGAGGTCTCTTAAAATTCATCCAATTGGTGTAAATGTTCACAGGCATGAAAGGAACTAAGTAACTGCATAAGAAAATATGACCAGACGTATAAAGACTTTAAGAAAAGCGAAGAAAAGACCTGGAGATACGTATAGATATATTCAAGACAACACGTTCAGATGTTGGATGCAGAAGGCAAAATATTAAAGAGGTGCAGAAGTGATGGCGTGAAAATGCGAGGCGTGAAAATGTATGAGATTGTGGAGGAAGCGCGGACTAGCTGGTGAAGCCTGAAAAATTTGGGGGGAAAGTGGAGACCACTTGATGGAGAAGTATGAAGTGTGTTGGAGGAGGTAGGCTTGGAGAAGTTGAGGAAGACGAGGCTAGTATACTGATAAAATTGTCTAGTTGCCGTTGAGGAGATGGTGGGAGAGGAGCAGTTAGTTGATGGAGAGGCCCCTCGGAGGGAAGAAACTAACTCATGATAAAGAAGATATTTAGAAATCTAAAAGGAAATGTAGAGGAATCCAATGTCTTGGAAAGGTCTTTTTATATGTTAGGGGGGATTAGAAGCCAAGCTATGTCCCAGATAAGTCTGAGACGTAATGAAAAAGGAATAGGATCAGCTAATCAGGATGACAAAGGATTAGGAGTTTGGGATTAGGAATACGGGGACACAATACACCGTTATATCAACAACAAAGACAACAACAACAACAAACTGGTCATAAATCTGTACATCTAAACACACCAGGTCTCGTATCACTGTTGTAAGGTCACTGCTACCAGGTCACCCACCAGTGCACTGCTCCTGGGTTCCCCGTCGAAGGTCATAGGCAACGATCACCAGTCTCTGGAGACCTGCCTACAAGGCACACACAAAGGAGCCCGACACTCTACAGTACTGAATGAGAAGCGGGTGGGAGACGGACAGAAACAAGGTCCAGCGACGAAAGACATGCACTCTGGTGGGTGTTGCTAGAAGCGAACAGAAAAAAAAAGATGGTTGTGTGTGGATATATATATATATGGTAAAGAAAAAAGAAGGCTGTGTGTGGGGATATATATAATCCCTGGGGATAGGGGAGAAAGAATACTTCCCACGTATTCCCTGCGTGTCGTAGAAGGCGACTAAAAGGGGAGGGAGCGGGGGACTGGAAATCCTCCCTTCTCGTTTTGTTTTTTTCTAATTTTCCAAAAGAAGGAACAGAGAAGGGGGCCAGGTGAGGATATTCCCTCAAAGGTCCAGTCCTCTGTTCTTAACGCTACCTCGCGAAATGGCGAATAGTATGAAAGATATATATATATATATATATATATATATATATATATATATATATATATATATATATATATATATATATATATATGGTAAAAAAAAATATGGTGATGTATTTTGAAAAAGTTCCACTTGTCAGAGTGACGTTGCGTTAGCTATCGTTATGGAATCAGACGTTTTAAGTTTTTTTTTTTTTTTTTACAGTTTTCGTTCGGTTTTACTCTGATTCATAATTATCTATCCTTGTCGTTTTGTTCATTTCTCTCCCCCCCTTTTTTTTTCATCTCTACCTCGTCTCTTTCATTTCTTTCTGTCTTCTGTTCTAAGGATGACAGAGCTTGTTGAAGACTCTCTCTCTCTCTCTCTCTCTCTCTCTCTCTCTCTCTCTCTCTCTCTCTCTCTCTCTCTCTCTCTCTCTCTCTCTCTCTCTACACTGGCAGCCAAAGGAAGACATTCCGTCCCTAAGTCCGACTTCCATCCTCCTGTGACTTCCCGCAGCTCCGCTAATCTCTTTAGCTAACGTCCCTCTCTCTCTCTATGTACGGCTCAAGTGCGCACCCCAGCTAAAGCCAGGTGTATAATCGTGTTTGTGTGTGTGTATTCCATATAATTTCGCACATTATATATATATATATATATATATATATATATATATATATATATATATATATATATATATATATTTCTTTTTTTTCATACTATTTGCCACTTCCCGCGTTAGCGAGGTAGCGTTAAGAACAGAGAACTGGGCCTTAGAGGGAATATCCTCACCTGACCCCCTTCTCTGTTCCTTCTATATATATATATATATATATATATATATATACATATATATATATATATATATATATATATATATATAATACGTTAGAAAGGATCACAATTTTGCGCGTGATCAAGATATTCCTACGAGTCCACGGGGAAAATGAAACACGAAAAGTTCCCAAGTGCACTTTCGTGTAATAATCACATCATCAGGGGAGACAAGAGAAATATGTCAGTTGATATACATCGAAGAGACGAAGCAAGTGGCTGTTTGGAATCCCTAAAATCCCAAAACTAACGTAAGGTATGACGATGTATGTTTAGGCAGGACTTCTAGCCTCAAAAAGAAACCGCGATTGCGTCAGATTAACGGACGAGCGAGCAGAGGGAAGAGAGTAACCTACACTCCTCTTCTTTATGCCGGGTCCATGCGAGTACTACTACGTCCTCGTTTATCTCGGGATCTGGACGTCTTAAATTGCTGCAACATTGGTTTTCGAGTTCCAGTGTTTTATCCGCTTACCAGCAGTGGTTTTCACCCCCCCCCCCCCCAAGATTTTCCCCTTCCCTGCGAATTCTCTCCCTAATTCTTTTCCACCTCGTTTTCTCCCTGCGATATATATATATATATATCGTTTTCGTTCCCCTTTCCATCGGTGTTCGGGGGCACTAATCTTTTTTTTCCATGTGTCTCAAAGGCCTCGGTTGTTCTGGGAGTTCTCCCGTACTATTTTTAAGGCTTGAAGTTGAAGCACTAATGGACGGAGGAGATCTAACGGAAGACCTCGAGGTCCAGACGAACTCTGTGGGAGTTGCCATTCTTCCACTCACCCCTAGCTACAGTGAGCTTACTTCCTGAAGAAGGGTTGGGGTCTACTAGAGACCTTAGGGAGATGGAGGAAGATCTCTCTCTCTCTCTCTCTCTCTCTCTCTCTCTCTCTCTCTCTCTCTCGTCCGACCCTCCTATCTAAAGATTTCCTGTCTTGCTGTCTTGTCCCAGGCCCCCCCCCACGCCCCCTCTTTTCCTCGTCTTTCCTCTGACGTTTCCAGTTCCCTCTGACCTCCTCCCTCTGGCGACCCATACGAAATGGTTTAACAGTCCCGAGTCTGTTGGCGACTCCAGACGATGCCGTCCAGCTCACGCAGATGCCCTTGGGGATTGCTGTTACGAGTTCAGAAACACTGAATGACTCATATGAAGGGCGCTGATATACTTAACCCAACTTTCATCGAAACTCGTGCCTGATTTTCATTTAAGATTTTAAGGCAAATATTAAGTATACTTCCATTTTATTTTTCATACTTGATCGCAGTTTCCCGTTCAACTGAAGTAGCTCCATCAACAGACGAAGAAAGGCCGTATTCTTTCACATCCATTCTTTACCTGCCATGCTGTCATGTGTAACGCACCGAAACCACAGCTCCATACCCCATAGACCTTGCCATGGTTTCCCACGGCCGCTTCCCATACCCTGGTTCAGTCTATTGACAAAGTCGCCTCCTGTATATCGCTTTGCTTCATTTCACTACATCCCGTGCCCGCCTTTCACCGTCCTCCATATTTAGTCCCCAAGCACTTAGAATCTTACTCACTCTGTCTTTCCATCTCCAATTCAGTCTCCCCCTCTTTCTTTGTCCACTCCATTTCTGACACATATATTCTCATCATTCACCCTCTCCTTACCCATTCTGTCTATCATTTCATCACATGCACCTACAACTCTTGCAACCAGCGCGTCGTATAACCACCCCTCTCGAAAATCTTGTCATTGTTAACTCAATCAACCCTCCTCACACCACATATTGTCCTCAAACATTTCGCTTCTAATTCATTCACTTTCACATATACATTCTCATTTATAGTTCATGTCTTGCACCCCTACAACACCGTCGGGATCAACATATCCTAAAACATACGCATATTCGCCCTCCGAGATAGTGAGTGAACACTTTCCATATAACCCTCAATGCTCCTAGAACCTTCGCCCCCTCATCCACCCTGTGACTCGCCTCAGCTTCCGTGGTACCAATCGCTGCCACATCCACTCCCAGGTGTCAAACACTTTACATCCTGAAACGTTTCTCCATTCAAACTTACACCCCAAATATTCTGTTACGGTTAACCGAGGCGCTGATCAGTTTCCAACTTTTACACACACTCCCAGACTCGGACACCAACTTCTGCAGTTTCTCACTAGAGTCTGCCACCAGCGCCGTATCACTGACAAACAAGACCTCATTCACTTTCCAGGCCCCCAGCATCGGCTGACTGCATACCTGCTCTCTAAGACTCTTGCATTCACCTCCTTCACTACCAAATCCATTAGCAAATGAAACAGCCATGGTAGCATTACATACCCAGCGACAGACCCACTTTCATATGAAACCACTTACCCTCCTCTCTACCTACTCGCACACGCTACATACTCTTTACACAAAAACTCCTCTCTGCTTCAAATACCTTTCTCCCCACTCCATATAATCATTTTCTTTTATACCTGTTCGCCTTCCCTGCCTTATCGAGGTAATATCAAAAGCGGATGGATGACGAGTGATAATGATAATAGCAATGATAGAAATTGTAGCAATTATGATAATGATAAAATGAAAAAAGATAATAATGATAAATGATAATAATGATAGAAAATGATAATATCAATAATGATAAAATGATAAGTAAAAGCAATGAAAGGAATGGTGGATAGAAAAAACAATACAAGATAAAATGATACCCACAGTAACTGAGATAATTAACAAGATGGAAAGATAAAATCAATACATTTATCTTTTGCAAACCACCATTGGAAAGTTTACGAGTCAAGCATTGCAAACCTGACCCCCTTAGTAACTTGCCTTTACTATCTTCTTCCTCGCAGTAAATGGGAGGGAGGAGAAGCTATAGGATACAAGTGGACGGAAATGAATAATAAGAACAAAGGAAAGAGGAAAGGATATGCAGGAGTGTAAAAGGAATACTGAGAGAGAGAGAGAGAGAGAGAGAGAGAGAGAGAGAGAGAGAGAGAGAGATGGGAATGATTATAGGAAAAGGGAAGGGAAGGGAGCGAAGCAAAGCAGACCAGGAAGGGTGGAAAAGAAAAATATGCGAGGAGAATATCTGGTGGTGTGCACGTATATTCCTATACGAATCAGGGTGTCAGGGAGGGACTAGGCAAGGCGTGGCTGGTCTCTGGCATTTGCCTCTGTGTCCAGAGACCTTCCTCTGGTCTCTGGCGAGAGAGAGAGACCAAAGATCCTCTGCATCACCCTTCCTCTCTTTATCTTCATCTTTTTTTTTTTATCTTCAATCCCCCAAACTCTCTCTCCTTTTACCTCTTTCATCATTTTTGTCTCCCTCCTTCCCCTATGTCGAAGCTGTCACGGCCATGGTGCTTTCCAAGCCCCAGCCCAAGTTGGTGACCATTTCATCTCCCAGCCAGAGGGAGGAGGAACAGCTGGGGAGGAACAGAGTGCCGTTCTGCCCGAACCGAGGATCGAACCTAGCCCAATGGGTATGAAGTCAGCAGCGCTAACCACTTCACCACTGAGGCACTTTGTTAAATGCAGTATCAGGAATGCTTCTGGAATAGGTGTGGGAAGTGGGGAATACTGAAGCATCAACAGTAAAAACAATAGCAGTAGTAGCTGTAGTAAGAGCAGCAGCAGTAGTAGTAGTAGTAGCCGTGGTAACAGAACGATGGTAGGAGAGGTAATAGAGGCATTAGTAGTGGGAGTGTTAGTATTAGTAATAATAGTAATGGTAAAAGTTAGCAATGGTATAAAGTATCAACATTAGTAGTAGTAACAGAACGATGGTAGGAGAAGTAATAGAGGCATTAGTAGTGGTAGCGTTAGTAGTAGTAAAAGTTAGTATTGGCAAAAGTATTAATAGTAGTAGTAGTAGCAGTGGTGGTATTAGAAATAGCAGTAGCACTAGTATTCGCATAGTAATATTATCATCAGTAGTATCATCAATAGTGATCGTATCACTAATCGCAGCTGTAGTGGAAGTAATATCAATCGCATATTCAAGCATATATAAGTAAAATGATAGATACGTACGCAGACAGAATGAAAGGCACAAATTTGAGTACCCTACGTATTCTTCACAAAGTCTGCTCCCCATAAGCTTGGGGTTGTTGTTACAGGCGTCGTAATTACTTCTCTTGTGAGCAGTTATTTCATATCTACGGGTGTGTTATCTCGACCCAGTATGGAGTGCTAGTCACATATTTTGGAAGGCTCTTCCTCCACCTCATCATTTACCGAAGGCGGAGGAAAAACCCTTCAGCCCCCCATTAACACGCCAGGTATCACTTCCCTTCAGTCAGTCCTCTCCTTCGTGAGGATTGTCTCTCTCTCTCTATCGTACAGGTATCAACAATGACCACTGCTCTCGTGAGTTGGACCCGTAACTCGTGCCTGTCTGCCGCTTCCCATAGTTTCCGTGCGAAGACCAACTACACAAGAATGAACCGTTATGATACTTCCTGCTCACCCCAAAGAGCGAAGATGTGAAACTCTCTATCTCCTCTCCTCTTACTCTCTTCCCAAATAATCTTGCTAACTTCAGGATCTGGTGTGCTAACACGCTTGGAACTCTGATATCCTCATTCTTGTTCTTGCACTCTCTTCCCTTCACTTGAGGTGGTCGTGGCTAAACCATGTCTTCCTCGTGAGCCTTGTCGATCACCAGAAGAAAAACAAATAGATACATAACGCTAAGTGTTTTTTTCTACTATATGAAAAAATTGAACCGATCGAGAACCTGCTCTGTGAATCCTAGACGAAAAAGACCTGAACACAACAATGAAGGATCGAAGACAATACTCTCCAAGGGTCCTTCGAAGTACTTCGACCCCACTCCTTGCCCCTTAACACGGGCAACTCCCTGTTCTCAAGGGCTTCAGTCCTCTCTCTCTCTCTCTCTCTCTCTCTCTCTCTCTCTCTCTCTCTCTCTCTCTCTCTCTCTCTCTCCCTCACGTGTCTCACGCACACATTCCTCCAAATCAAAATGAAATTCTCAAGTCAAACTGCAAGAGGCAAAGACTCCTCCTATGATCTTCTCGGGTCCCAGATCCCGGGAATTAGCTAGTTTTATGGCCAATAATTCTCTTGGCTCTGAGGCACTACCCACACCCCATAAGTATCGGCAACGCATTACCGGTCTAAACGTAACGCTTCACAAGTCCGATAATAGTTAAAGGTCACATCACAGCCCAGCCGTTATCAGCGACGCTTTATATATATATATATATATATATATATATATAGAAAGAGAGAGAGAGAGAGAGAGAGAGAGAGAGAGAGAGAGAGAGAGAGAGAGGAGAGGATGGAGATCTATAGAGGCTTTTGGAAAAGGGGGGAACAATATCGTTGAGAAAAGAGTGGTGAGAGTAAGCGAGCTTGAAGAGACTTGTGATAAGAAATACCAGCGGAGATTAAGTCTAGAATGGCAAAAGGTCAGAGTGAATGATGCAAGGGGAGTGGGTGAGGAATGGGAGGTATTTAGGGAATCAATGTTGGCATGTGCAAAAGACACACGCATGCGAAATGTGAAAGGTAGACACATTCGAAAGGGTAGCAAGTGGTGGGATGAAAAAGTAAAGTTGCTGGTGAAAGAGAAAGCACAGGTCTTGGGCGGTATTTGCAAGAAAGGAGTGCAAGCGACAGGGAGATGAATGAGAGAAAGCAACAGGAAATCAAGAAGGTGCTGGGGTTGAAGAAGAGGTCAAATGAGAGCTGAGGTGAGCGAGTATCTGTAAACTTTAGGTAGAATAAAAGTGTATGGGAAAATTCTGAAGAAAACCAAATGGATTTATATGCGACATGTATGGATCTGGAGAATGCATATGACAGGGTTGATAGGAATGACTAGTGAAAGGTCGTAAAAATATACAGTTTGGGAGGAACGCTGCTAGAAGCAGTAAGAAGTTTTCATCAAGAGTGGAGGGCATGTGTGCGAGTAGTAAGAGAGGAGAATAAATGGTTCCATGTGAAGATTAAACTGCGGCAGGTGTGTGATGTCACCATGGTTTTCACTTTTTTATGGATGGGGTAATGAGGAAAGTAAATGCAAGTGTCTTGGAGAGAGGGGCGAGTATGGAGTCTATGGGGGATGAGAGGGCGTGGAAAAAGAGTCAGATGTTGTTTGCTGATGATGTAGCACTGGTGTTAGATTCAAATGAAAAACTAGAAGTCATTGACGTGAGTTGGAAAGACTGCGTGAAAGGAGGAAGTTGAGTGTAAATGCGAATAAAAGATATTAGGTTTAGCATAGTTGTGCGACTGGTTATTAGGAAGTGTGACTTTGAATGGAAAACCTTTGGATACCTGGGAGTGGACATGGCAGCGAGTGGAATCATAGCAAACGGATACGAGTCATAGGGTGGACGAGAGAGCTGAAAAATTCATGGAGAGAGAGTCCTTTATCTGGGCGGGCAAAAATGCAGACGCTTGAAGGTATATTAATCCCAGCAATATCTTATGACTGCGAGGTATGGGATATAAACAAGACTGTGAGGAGGAGGAGGTTGGATGCTCTGGAAATGAAATGTTTGAGGACTATGTGGTGCGAGGTGGTTTGATCGAGCTAGTAAGAGATGTCTGGTACTAAAACATTTTGGCTGAGAGAGCTGAAGAGGGTGTGCTGATATGGTTTGGACGTACGGACAGAATGAGTGAGGAAAGGTCGACAAACAGGATATGTGTGTGTCTCAAAAGTGAAGGGAACTAGGAGAAAGGGTAAACCCAATTGGAGGTGGAAAGATGGGGTTAAAAACATTTTCAGCGATCGGGGCCTGAACATGCAGGAGGATGAAAGTCGTACATGGGATAGAGTGAACTGAAACGATATGGATTACCGGGATCGACTTTGTCAATGGGCTGAACCAGGAAGTGTGAAGCGTTCGGGGTAAACCATGAACAAGTCTGTGTGGCCTGGATGTAGATAGGGAGCTGTAGTTTCGGTGTATTACACATGACAGCGAGATGTTGGATGTGTCCTTCGTCTGTTCTTTGCGGTACTTCACTAACGTGGCGACGGTGTGTGTATATATATATATATATATATATATCCGTCTAAATGGCATGAATATTCTCTGTCTTTCTAATGTCTTCTGTGGATTCCTTCCGTTTATTTCTGATGTTCTTTTGAAGAGAGAGAGAGAGAGAGAGAGAGAGAGAGAGAGAGAGAGAGAGAGAGAGAGAGAGAGGCGCAATGGAGAATAGAGAGGGGGGGATTAAGCCTCTACTCATACCCTTATGAGCGTGAATCCCATTCCTAACGTAAGGGATTCCCTCCCTTTCCCCTTATTTCACCGACTCATCACAATGAATCCAATTTCTCTCAGCGGCGTCGCCCGCCCCCCCCCCCCCCCCCTATATCTACCTGGATGTAATACTTCATCGGATATCGTGGATTCATCGCCACCTTTCAAATTATACGCGAATTCATCAATGTCGTAGATCTTGAAGGGGGAAAAAAAGAATATCATCGCCCCATCGGATTAACGTAGAATCCATCAAAGTCCCTCTTATACCACGGGAATTCATCCCCTTCGTCAGGATATTCGTATATTCATCACTATTTCGAGTGACACAAGTGCATCACTTTAGATATTCTCGATGCATCATCACCCACTTTATACCACAGGGGAATTCATCCCCTTCGTCAGGTTATTTGTATATTCATCACTACTTCGAGTGACACAAGTGCATCACTTCGGATATTCTCGATGCATCATCACCCACTTTATACCACAGGGGCATTCATCCCTTTCGTCAGGATATTCGTATATTCATCACTATTTCGAGTGACACAAGTGCATCACTTTAGATATTCTCGATGCATCATCACCCCACTTTATACCACAGGGGTATTCATCCCCTTCGCCAGGTTATTTGTATACTCATCCCTACTTCGAGTGACACAAGTGCATCACTTCAGATATTCTCGATGCATCATCACCCCACTTTATATACCACAGGGGAAGAATTCATCATATTCACCACCACCCCCAGATGAGGGAGGGCCTTCCTCACCTCATCACATCATAGTATAGACTCATTGTCCAACTCTCGAATTCCATGGATACTCATCACATCAGAAAATTGTAGACTCATCACTAAGATAATGGGATTTCATCAGCTCAGCTCAAGGTAACTCATCACATGAAGGTAACTCATCACATTCAAGGTAACTCATCACATGAAGGTAACTCATCACATTCAAGGTAACTCATCACATTCAAGGTAACTCATCACATTCAAGGTAACTCATCACATTCAAGGTAACTCATCACATGAAGGTAACTCATCACATTCAAAGTAACTCATCACATGAAGATGTTATTGATTCATCGTCCATTCACGGTAACTCATCACATGATTATAGATTCATCAGCCCTTGGGACGATAGTAATTCATCACATCATCATACCAAGGGAAGCCTTTGATATAATATTCAACACTTTATACATGACGTGTGGAATAGATATTCTTCAATTCTAATGAATCTTTGAACGATATTCATTAGAATATTGAAGAAAACGAGGTCTGGGAAGAAAACAGTGATGATGATGAATAATAAAAACAGAAATAGAAAGAATAAAGATAAGAAGACATACATAAATTTATGGTAACAAGCGGAGCGAAAAAATAATCGTAATAAAGATAAATATAACAAAATATTACATTAATGATGAAATAAATGAAGTAGATGATAGATAGAAAAAGGAAAGCAGTAATGCAGGAGTAGAAAGAAAAAATAGAAAATAAGCTTAAGCATCTGCGTTGATAAGGTCGGCAACCTGGTGAGACAGCGATTAATCTCACCTTTGGCAGTCCATCTCCCTTTAATTTCTTTTGTAGTTTAGAATTACTTCCCCTAAGCGTGACGTGACCTTTGACCCAGGATAACTAATACATTTCCCCAGATTTTTGAATTTAACGCGACAATTTTTCTTACAATTTTCATTTTTAATTTTTTCTAGGTATATACAGTCACTTGAGGATTGAATAGCCCTGCCCAAAGTAGATATGCAAGACTCTCGTATGTACAGAGGGAATAAAGTGTAATAGCTTTATGTAAGGGAAACAGAAAAAAGTGGTCAAGATCATTTGTCTATCACCTTTATCGACTTTTTTCCTATATATATCATCCCTGGGGATAGGGGAGAAAGAATACTTCCCACATATTCCTGCGTGTCGTAGAAGGCGACTAAAAGGGGAGGGAGCAGGGGGCCTGGAAATCCTCCCCTCTCGTTTTTTACTTTTCCATGAAAAGGAAGAGACGGGGACCAGGTAAGGATATTCCCTCAAAGGCCCAGTCGTCTGTTCTTAACGCTACCTCGCAAATGCGGCAAATGGCGAATATGTATAAAATATATATATATATATATATATATATATATATATATATATATATATATATATATATATATAGCGGTTAGCATCACTGACCATGACTCATTCATAGGCCGCCCGGTGTCGAATCCTGGTTGCGGCAGTCGGTCCACAGTCATCCCAGCTGTTCATCATTCCCTCGGAGTTTATAGGTAAAATGGGGTACGTAGTTTACACTATGGTAGATAGAGATAGATAGATATGCAAGAACACAAGGAAATGGAGAATTCGAAGTCAAGCTCTTTCGTATAATCACAATGTCACTTCTTGTCAATCGTGACATTGTAATATACGAAAGCGCTTGATACTTCTTATTTTCAGTTTCCTTGTGTCTTTTACCCCCATCTTGCCTACACTCGCTACTTGTGTCAAAGCATCACAATGTATTATGCAGGATAAAAACAACAAACACCGAGAAACAAATATTAAAAAAGGACAAATTCGAATCATTAACTTTAAAATAGACAACCTTAATGCATCACTATTGCAGCCATCAGCACAAACCCCCCAAAGAACAAGTTCAAACAGCCTTCAGTGAGATGAACCCGTATTGAACACATCAGATCAGCTACGACCGAAAAAGGAGTCGCCTGTTCAACGAAGAAAAGGTAAGCTTTCTTAAGGGAAAATCGAATGCTTTCGTTACTTTACTAAAAACCAGGAATTAACAGGCTAGTAAAGAGCGATTCTCACCTTAAAGGTCTTGATTGTAATCTCCAACCAAGATATGATAGATTAGACGAGATAGTAATGATAGAACTGAATGTATGAATCACATTTAAGCTTAAAAGGAGGAAGGGAAGGTAATAATTGATCCAAGTCTGCATACTTATTTGCAAGAGAAATAAGGAAGATTTGGTTTTCCGTCGTGTAAGTTAATCAAATGTTTATCCGCTCCCGAATAAAGATAATTACTCGCAGAAGATAAATACAATCATTAGTGATGATCCAACTTTTGAGCTGCGTTTTGTATGGACCCAACAGAAACTTTCATGAAGAGATGTTAACTCCCTCACATTCTGCAGCTGATGCAGTTATTAACTAGAAACATTTAAAAGACGTTAACTCCCTCACATTCTGCAGCTGATGCAGTCATTAACTAGAAACATTTAAAGCTTATCACAGACATCACTCGCCAATCTACATTTACGAGAGTGTGTAAACCCATGAGCCTAATCACCCCTTTACGTCCCATAATCTCCCAAGTAGCTACTCCAACCTACAGCATAATGAAACAGCTTTTATGATACGACAACACCATACATCTCAGCCATATATGCCCTAAAATCTACGAATACATTTTTAGAAGTATTTCTTGCTAATTACCATGAAGGTTTACGAATACCTCTGGATGTGGAAAGCCTGTAACACTAATGTTCCTATCACTAAATACTATTGATATGATTCAAAGGCATGGTTATACTCATTACCCAGTGATAGCAGCCGCTTAAGAATTCCACCACTCATTCTAGACGTGTAATAATCACATCATCAGGGGAAATACAACTTCAGATGATATCTGACGGTGACGTAGCTAGAATGCCATTTGATAAACAAGTGACTACGCTAATCATATATCATCCCTAGGGATAGGGAAGAAAGAATACTTCCCACGTATTCCCTGCGTGTCGTAGAAGGCGACTAAAAGGGGAGTGAGCGGGGGGCTGGAAATCCTCCCCTCTCGTTATTTTTTTAATTTTCCTAAAGAAGGAACAGAGAAGGGGGCCAGGTGAGGATATTCCCTCAAAGGCCCAGTTCTCTGTTCTTAATGCTACCTCGCTGACGCGGGAAATGGCGAATAGTTTGAAAGAAAAAGAAATATATATATATATATATATATATATATATATATATATATATATATATATATATATATATATATATATATATATATATATATATTCACACACACGTTTGCAGTAAAGATATTCTCCTCCAATCTCAAAATCATTTTTGCCTTTAATCAATACATCACTGGTGTCCCTCATATCGTGAATGAATCAGTGTCAGGTGTCAGGTATAAGGTGTCACGGTGTCACGGGTGAGTGACACCCCGGTGCCAACTGATGCCCTCAAGTGACACCCTTCACTCCAGGTGTCAGAGCCAACCCCAATATAGGTAGCGGCTGCCTTGGAGTTAAAGACTCACTTGACGCAAGACATATGGCATTGATGAGGGGGGCGCGCCCATCGACCCGTCGTTAAGAACTGGTCGTTAACGATGTGTGGGGGTCTTTAAGGGTGGTGGTGTCGTTAAGAGTGGTGATGGTTGTAGTTGTGGTGGTTTAAGGTGATGGTAGTTAAGAGAGGTCGTGGTGGTTAGGCGAGGGGGGTGCTTGTTGAGTAGTAAAATGGTAGTTTGGTTAGAATGGGTATTTGTGGGATGGAGGGAGTAAGAACGTGTCATTATGTAGAGATATAAAGGAGGAAAATCCTGAGTCAGGAGAAGAGGTTTTTAACACCAAGTGTTAAAATGTCGTCTCCTCATCGATTTAACCACCAGGATCATTATCTTCTTATTCCTCCTCTCTCTTCTTTCCTGTTCTTCTTTCCTCCTCCTCTTCTTTTCTCTTTTCCTCTTTTATTTTCTTTTTTCTTTCATTTCTATCATATTATTTGTCTTTCTTCTCGTTTTCTTCTCTCCTCCTCTTCTTTTTCTTCGCCTCTTCCTCTATATCTATTCCATACACCCTCTGTCTCCCACATCCCACACGTTTACCTCCTTATCCCACCATCTCATCTATCCCCATTCCTTCCCTCTCCTCCTTCCCAGACCCACGTAACGTGGAGCCCAGCCTTAATCACGGCAAAAACACCTTCGAAACCCTACAGGACAAGAGCCGGGACCTCGAGCAAAAGCTCTCAAGGCAAAATGGGCAAGAAATAAAACACCATTTGACCTCCAATTGGTTGCGACGGGTTAATAAATGGTTTACCATCATCAAAATACTTTAAGGTGATTAGGAAACTTGCGTCACACACACACACACACACACACACACACACACACACACACACTGACCTTGAGTCAGTAAGGGCCAGCCTAAGGTCGGACCCGCATGGGTTCGAATTTAGGACGTGGCAGTCCGTCTACATTCAACCCCCTCAGATGTTCATCATCCCCTCTGATTGGTGATTGATGCATACCTGGCTTAAGCTGATTGTGTGTGTGTGTGTGTGTGTGTGTGTGTGTGTGTGTGTGTACACAAAGGAATGCACATGTGATACTTATATACAAGGGTAAGGGACGAGGCAACACCAGTGTCAAAGTCTCTCCTTACAAGAAGCAAAATAGTAGTCATAGCCAATAATCACAAAGGATTACGATTATACCAAGTTTGTTAACTATTATATAATTTCTCATCAAATTATTTTTATTTAACACCGAAGTGAAGATGAAAAATATCCTTGAAGATGAAAAATATCCTTGAACAGATTCGCATTAGAGAGTCAAAGAAGATGAAATATATTCAATCAATGAATAAGAAATTAAGGATATATCTGAATGAACTAGGAAGCAAAGCAAAGAGGATTTCTAATCAGTCAGGAAGATGGAAATGTTTCAGTCAACCAAGAAATAAGATAGTTCAAGCAATCGAGAAAATATGAAAGAAACACTTCTGATCAATTGGGAATTGATGAAATCATTAGGTAAAAAATGATTATATAAAAAACTTCCATTCAATCAGAAAAAATAAAACAAGAAATAGTCCAGTCAGTCAGAAAGAAAATTACAATAGAAAAAAAAAAAGCCATTAATCAATCAGGATCAAAAGAAAATATTCTGAATAGCCACGAATTTTTAACATATTTCTATAATGATATCAGTCGTAACGCATCGCCATGATTTCCAAAAATTTGGGACCACTCACGCGTCTTTTGTTATTGTAGCGACTCCTTTTATTAACGATACTATACATTCTATTAAGAAAAAAAAAAAAAGCTGAAAACATACGCATTTATTGGGGAAGATTAACGGATATGAATATTGAAGGACTGTTGAATGTTACAAAGTAGGGAGACTTGAAAGAGAGAGAGAGAGAGAAAGAGAGAGAGAGAGAGAGAGAGAGAGAGAGAGAGAGAGAGAGAGAGAGAGAGAGAGAGAGAGATGCAATGTGGGTAAGAATAAGAAAACAAGAAAAAATTGAAAAAAAGAACTAGGAGAATACTTGAAAGCAGGAACTAAGAACGATGAAAGAATTGTAGAAAAAGAGGATATAAGATGTAAACAGGACTTCAAAGGAAAGGAAAAACAAAATAATGAAGACAGTGCTAGAGACTATTTCTTTCCTCCAAAAGAAAGAAATTAACCACCGACTTTTAATCAAACACGAAAGAGAATATGGAAAAAGAAAATACGAATGACAAATATAACGAAGATCAGTAGAAAGAACAAATGAAGACCAGTGCATTTACATTAAAAAGTCTGAAAAAAAAGGAAAAACTCACTTCATTAATCTTTTAGAAATCCCTGATGTGCGCAATACATTCATAAACGAGTAATCATCATTTTTCATGTTGCTGCATTTAACCACTCGATCCCCTTCTATCGTATAGTAGATAATTATACATTTCCTGACTCTGCACTACATCAATCTACATTCCAAAATCTCCTCTCACTTAACGAAGTTATTCCTTACATCATCCCCCAACGTTCTACTATTCTATACTAATTTACTCTACTATTCCATCAAGCTACAGAGTTCCATCATTCGCCACTATCATTCTACATCCCATTACCCTATCCTCCATCATGCTTTCACTCCATTTTACACTACATCATTCCATCATTCTGAACCATCAAGCTACAGCATATCACTGTTTTCCATCACTCGCCACTTTATCATTCTAAATCCCATTACCCTATCCTCCATCAGGCTACATCATTCCATCATTCTAAGGTTATATGCTGCTTAAAACATTAATCTAACCACCTCCCCGACAGAGACGTACTAGACAATACAGATGCATCAAGATAACAGAGACTTTTCACTGCAACGATCATCATCACAGATGATTTCTAAATATCTTTTACGAAATAATCTACGAAATGTTTCACTGGTAGGTCAGAGAATCCCAATATGAAATTTTGTAAGGGATATTTTGTCTTTTAGAGGAGTAACAAGCGCACACTCATTAGCCCTGCATTTTTTTTTCCGATTCCTCATGTACATCTCCCAGTCACACGCACTGCTTCCCTGGAAGTAACAACTGAAAAAACAACTGAATCTGCTTTGCAAAAAAAATCTGTCCTAACGAGGCTGTTTGTGATACTCGAAAAAAGAGAGAAAAAAGTAATATTGGAGTAAAAATATATGCTCAAAGAGGAGGAGCTGCAAGCTTACCGTATGGGTAACAAGGTGTAAATAATGCCATTCGTGGATTTGAAGCAAAATATTTATGAAGTCTATGCTTAAGCAGATCTGTTGTATTGCCTTCAGTAACTAACTGCTAAGTCAATCTATATGTTAATCCTGCTGCAGAATAAATACCTCGCCTCATTCGAAGCAAAACGTTTGCCCACGAGTTTATATCTATTACTACAAGCAATATCAAACGAGTCTACCCTTAAGTAGATCGGGATAATCTAAGTTTTTGTCAATTGTGAAAACTAGTATCAATGTACCACCCTTTTCTCCTTCATGAGCAAATTACCATCCAAAATTTGAAACTGTACCGCAGTTTTCTCGTCATTTTAGATGGGAAGTCATCTACAAATCCTAAGTGATGCAGTGGACAATCTAGAAATCATTTAATGCAAGTGAAATGACTCGAGTCACTTGGCTAAATTGCCCTCACCCTAAGCTTTGACATTTTACGACACTTCATTGGTTCAAAGTTCATAAGCAATTTACGTACGCAATCACTATAAAAGACCATAATTCAATTACTTCATAATTTCTATTCACTATCATCCTTCACTCCATTCTGTACTCTGTCTCTATACTACAGCTTTTCACTCACCAATACATCCGTCTAGACTACAAACTTCACACTCCATCACTGCATCCTTTTAAAATCGATCATTATAGTCCCTCATCATAACATTGTTTTCGTCAATCCAAGCTTATTTTCATCCAAACCCCATTTTCCTTTTAACTCTCCGTTGTTTACTGAAGTAGATCTTTGTAATTAGGATGATAATCATGATAATTGATGGAGTTCAGGTACGCTAATATACTAATCAAGACAGATGGTGCAATTAGTGAAGGAGAAGGTCGAAAGAGGGTGGAGGCTTGTGTGTGTTGGGATGAAAGTAAGATTTAGTGTTGGTGGTCATAGTGTTGGAGATGGGATAGAACGAGAGCGTGAAAGGGAAGGGTAGGAAGGATGGAGAGGATGTGGGGGAAGTTGAGAGGAATGGGAGGTGGATGAAGCTATGAGGGACATAGGACTGGGATGGGTTGACTGTGAGGAAGGTCTTGGGGTGGGAGAGAGTTGATAAGGAAGGACAGTGAGAGTAAGGAGGACGAGAGAGAGAGAGAGAGAGAGAGAGAGAGAGAGAGAGAGAGAGAGAGAGAGAGAGAGAGAGAGAGAGAGAAGCAACACTT
Source organism: Panulirus ornatus (assembly GCF_036320965.1). Lineage (NCBI taxonomy): Eukaryota > Metazoa > Arthropoda > Malacostraca > Decapoda > Palinuridae > Panulirus > Panulirus ornatus. The sequence continues at coordinate 8,393,660 of NC_092226.1, read as the reverse complement.
ACAGTACACAGGAGGAGATTTGGCCAAATCTCACAGCAAGGAAATAATGGAGTTACGAAGAAGGAATCGTGTAAATTACGTATTGTCCAAGACGGGGAAGGATTGTGTTTTTACAACTCCAAGCCAGCAGCCGACCCCTCACGTGTGGGCGAGGAAGAGAGAGAAAAGAGACAGCAACCTGGTTGCAAAGGAGTGACAGAGAGAGAGAGAGAGAGAGAGAGAGAGAGAGAGAGAGAGAGAGAGAGAGAGAGAGAGAGAGAGAGAGAGGTTACATGAAGAACTCTTATCTCGAACTAAGGGCCCATGGTGGCCCATACACACATTACCTTCACCACCCCAGCCCATGGTAACCCACTATGTTGCCTCCCTGGCCTGGCCCATGGTGAGTGGCCCACTGTTCCGTCTCTTACCCCGGCCTGGCCCATGGTGGCCCACCCATTGCCTATCGCCCACCCCCTCGGGTGCAAGTTATAGCTAATGGAAAATCTGATTTCAGAAACACGAATATAAAAGAGGAAGTTTATTTTCAATTTCCATAATAAAAAAAAAAAAATGCGACACCGAGAGACAACGGATGAAGAGAAAAAAAAATACAAAGAAGATATTCGACTTCGACACTCTTAATACCCAACAAACACAAAAGGCACAGAGCCTCCTCCTCTCTCTCTCTCTCTCTCTCTCTCTCTCTCTCTCTCTCTCTCTCTCTCTCTTTCTCTCTCTCTCTCCTGTATTCATCATTTCTCCCGATATTATTCTATGAGGATGAATGAAATATGAAGTTGTCCTTCATTCAAAAACTTTCTCACGAGATGAAAAAAAAATACTCTTCCTTTTTTCATTCTTTTTTTCCCTAAGAAAGTTTCCTTTTTTTTCTGGCCTTTGTTCACTCGTGGCAACGGGTCTGGGTGATGGGGGAAAAAAAGAAAAATCTTTTTGAAATATACGAAAAAAAACTGATAAAAAAGATCGTATCATATAAGACAGGAAATTAATTTCTAGATCGATGGGAAATACGGGAATGAAGACGTCTACCCGGTGTGGTCATTAGCGATAGTAGTCATCTCTCGGCGCTGGTGTTTCTTTTGAATTAAGATATACAGTTTATAAGCGATAGACATCAACTGGTTAGCGATACATATCATTGGTCAGCGTTAGATACAATCCATCAGCGATAGATAAAATCACTCGACGATAGATACTATTGGTTAGCGATTAATAACATTGCTGAGGGATAGACTTTGCTGCTCAGCGATAAATACAGTTGGTCTACGATAGGTAACATTGCTCAGAGATAGATTTCACTGTTCAACGATAGATAACATTCCTCATCAATAGATCTTACCGGTCAGCGATAGATGTCACTGATCAACAATAAATAATTATATAAGTCATCGATAGATACTACTGGTTGATGATAGATAGTACTGCTCAGCGATAGATACAATTTCTCTGTCACAGAAACCATTCTCAGCGTTAGAAAACACTGTTCAGTATGATAGAAAAAAAATTTCTTAGCGATAGAAACCCCTGTTAAGCGATAGAAACAATTTACTGTATGTCAGTGATAGATAAAACTGTTTAGCGATATATACCACTGCACAGAGATAGGAGCCATTGCTCAGCGATAGATACCTTTACCCAAAGATAGATACCACACGTAAGCGATAAATACCTTTGCTGAGCGAGTGATGAGGTTGGTCACCGATAAACATTACTCATCGATAGATACAGCTACTCATCTTTAGAAACCATTGTTTAGCGATAGATACCAATGGCCAGTGATAGATATCATTTCTCAGCGATAGTGCCACTGGTAAATGATAGATACAGTTGGTTAGCGATATAAACCCTTGATCAGCGATAGGTACCATTGCACAGCGATCTATACTGCTGGTAAGGGATAGATGACATAGCTTGGCGATAGATACCACTGGTCAGCGATACATTCCACTGGTTAGTAATATATGCAGTTGGTAGGTGATAGATAACACTGAACATTGAGAAGTACCACCGACTAGCGATAGAAACCATTTCTCAGATATAAATACCACTGGTGAGAGATAGATAACATTACACAGCAATAAATGTCACTACCTAGCGATAGACAACATTGCTCGGCGATAGATACTAAATGCACAGCGATATATATGTATAACATTGTTCAGCGATAGATAACACCGCAAAGCGATAGAAACCATAGCTCCAGCGACTGATATTTCCGGGATTGCCGGGAAAGCTATTAAGAGAGATTGATAGATATCGTCTATCGCTGCTGGTCGAGGATGGGGTGAAGGTCAGGTCAATTTTAGCCGCGAAATCTATGCGTAAAGTTTTAACAACTCAGGGAAAGGAAATTAACGCAATGCGATCCATGTTAACAGTGAGTTAAGGTGAACTGGTTACGTGAAGAGAAACTAACATACGAGTTAACATGGCCTTCCTCTCTCCCTCACCCCAGATCCCGTCATACAGGTTGAGGGAGGCGAGGTGGCCTGCTACTCCTCGTGCTGCTTCTGCTACTGTTCCTACTGCTTCTGCTACTGTTGCTGAAGCTGCTTCTACTACTGCTGCTGTTGCTCCTGTCGCTGTTACTTCTAGTTTTTTTTCCCCTCCCTGCATTTTCACGAGAGAATTATCAGTAGCGTACTGGGTCTGACGGTGGCTAGGTGGCGGTATGAGAGAGAGAGAGAGAGAGAGAGAGAGAGAGAGAGAGAGAGAGAGAGAGAGAGAGAGAAAGGGCAGAAGGTCGGCATATCGAATAGAAGTAAGAAGGGCAGGAGATGGAAAGCTAAGCTGGCGATAAAACGGGCAGAAGAAAAAAAAAAGAAATCATAAGTGGTTAATGACGAGAGGAAAAAAAAATGAGAAACAAATACGAAACGAATGGGAGAAAAACAAATGAGAAACGAAATCACCGGATCAATATCATTCATGTCTGGGAAAATGAATAATGGTAGATATATACATAGGGTAAGCCACAGTCTACTTAGAAATGAATAAATATATAAAAAAAATCACACTGGATAAATGCATTATTGAATAAAGATATAACTAAAGTCATTATGTGGATGAAGATCGAGCAGGAGCCAAGGAGAGATTAATATCCTCCATGTAAAATGACGAAGAGTTGAATACGCAATTCCCACTTCTATTGACCTCTCTCTCTCTCTCTCTCTCTCTCTCTCTCTCTCTCTCTCTCTCTCTCTCTCTCTCTCTCTCTCTACGACCCTGAAGGAATGGTGTTGGGTAACGCCACTCGACGCTGGGGCTCCTGAGAGCAACGGCGAGAAAAAAAGAGAGAAAGAGAGTAGAGAAATGCCATTGTATCCCCGGGTCATAATGTGATCAGAGGCGTCCAACCGACCCAGCGGTACCTCAGGATACGTCTCTGACCACCAGGACCCCAAATGGACCCCTCTTCTCCCCAGGGTAGGCAACGGAGATGGGGCGCGGGGCAACGTGAGGAAAGCCGTGAGAGAGAGAGAGAGAGAGAGAGAGAGAGAGAGAGAGAGAGAGAGAGAGAGAGAGAGAGAGAAATGCACTCTTTTTTTTTTTTTTGCAACTTGAACTACCAGGAACAGATGTTATGGAACTCTTCCTGCGCCCTGGAGTCATCCAAGACTCGAACCCGGGTACGTGAAGGTCGTCGAGAGGTCACCTACGCCAATCGCCCTACTACTTGGATTCTGTGCCCAGAGTGCACAACACTCCCACTCCTTGGAGCACCAGGCAGCCACCGAGCACGGAGGTACCATACCTGATTGGGTGTATGACAGCGACGATGGTGCAGCGAGCTAGCACTCCAGTGGTTGAATTCCTCCTTCACGGATGGTAAAGGGGGGCGATTGAGGCACTCACGTTCTCCCTTCGCAATGATCTTGAACAAGTTTCCTCCCACTCTACCTATATTCCTGACCACTTTGACCACTCTACTAATATTCTTGACTGGTTTTTATCCACCTTTAATCCATCCCGTTGTAGCTGCACGATCTCGTCCTCAATTGCTTCATCGGGTCACTCTCTCATGGATGTGTTTATCTCAACGGTACCTTCCCCCTCCAGTAACCTCTTTCTAAGTTTACATACTGGCACCTATACAAAGGTGTCTGGAATAACTGACGAATATTCTTTTCTAACTTTTCTTGTATAAATTACTGTCATGTGGTGATGCTTCTGTCTGCACAGCAGAGGTTATTCTAGCGGGAATGGAAGCATTCATCCCCTCTTCCTCCAAGAAGACCTTTACAACCAACACATGGCTCAACCGTTCCTGTTCCGAGGCCATTTAGGCAAGGAATCCGGCTCATCATGCTTGGAAAGACTCTCCTTCCTCTGGCTCCCATTCAACTTTTATCACTGCCTGTAATCATTGCGAGCACATTATCCGTGTGGCGAAGCGTTCCTTTATTCAAGGTGGTGCGGTAACCTCTCCTCGTCATCCATTGGTCTCTAGATAAGGGCGTCGCAAACAACTTTTGTCTCTGTTTTTCCTTCACTTTTCCCTTCTGACGGTATCATAGCAGTCTCACCTATAGACAAACCAAGTCTTTAGTTTCCGATTCCCCTTTACCTCCTCCTTAGATGACTAACATGCCTTCATTACCTGCTGCTCCTCTTGCTAATCCTATACCTCCTCCCCGTAATCTCTTTTCAAACTGCCCGAAAAGCGCTTCTTTCTCTGGATACATGCAAGGTTCTGGTCCTGATAGCAACTTGCACCTGTGCTTGCTCGTCTATTCCATTTCTGTTTATAACTAAAACCTTTCCTTTCTCTTGGAACCAAGCATTGGTTCATCCCATCCTTAAGAAGGGTGACTGTTCTAACCCCTTCAACTATCGTACTGTTGCTTTGACATCTACCACTTCCATAGATTCTGAATGCCTCCTCAACTCCCATATCCTTAAACCCCTCAAAAATCATTCTCGCAGATCACCAGTATGGCTTCCGTAAGGAGAGATCTGTCGATCTTTCATATCTTACTAACCATTTGGTCGTCATCTTTGAAAGATTCTGGGGAATGCTATGTGGTTACCCTTAGCAAATATCCATAAATTTTGATAAGATACTCTCCGGCCAATGTATCTCCTTGGTCGTTGCTGGATTAGCCTCCCGTGCATTCTCCATCAACAGAGGTGTGTACACCTAGGTTCTATCCTGTCCTCTACACTGTTTCCCCTTTTTATCAAAGATATCCTTTCTTTCATACATCTAAATGCACTCAAAGGCTGACGACTCAATACTGCAATCCTCCACATCCAATTCTGTTTCTTCTCTCACTCGATCTGCATCTCGTCTTGACACAGCCTCCTCAATAAAATCAGACTTGGATAGGATAACTCAGTAGGGCAGACGAAATCTGGTTAAGTTTGATGCCTGCAAGACCCAGTTTCTACCCATTTCTCTATAGAAAACTTCATACAAGAAAAAACTTTCCTCCCTTCTTTGAGAGTTCTGTAATTCCACTCTTACTCAAAGAACATTTTTGGTTTTCCTGTAACATCTACACTCTCTTGGGAGACCCCTCATTACTGAAATAGTCAAGTCTTCCTCTAGGAAAATGGGAGTCCTATTTAGATGTCGAAATTTCTTTTCCTCTTTAACAGATGCTTCATTTATCCAAAGGATTGATCCGTCCTTGTATGGAGTACTGCTCTCACATCTGAGGTGGTTCTAACTCTGAATCCTTACTTGACAGTCGATTCGAAAGCGATCCAACTGATAAACTCTCTCCCAGGCTAGCTTTAAAACATAATCCGCTCGCCCAACACCGCAATGTTGGTTCACTTTCCCTCTTTTATAGGCATTGCTTTGGTTTGTTGCTCCCGAGGGCTGGTTGTTTGTGTGCTCCCCCCCACACCACTAGCTAGACCAAGCAATACTCGGCAAGCTGCTGCGTCAGATGAATACCGTGAGGCCATGGCAACTCAAGAGTGGGTTGCTTTGACAAGTTTCTTTCCTCACACCTTGAGGCTTTGGAACTATCAACTCTATCATGTCTTTCCCAATAACTATAAACTGGTAGATTATAAAATAGACGTATTTCACTTCCTCTGAATTTTGTAAATGCTTTCTCTAGTCTGTTCTTTTTCCCTTTCCTAATCCTCTCTATTTCATTTAAGGCCTGGTTATGATGTAACATTTGTCTGACTGAAGCCTCCAACGTAAAGATTAGAAAAAAAAAAGTAATAATCAATGATAAGCCAGTTAAAGAAGCAAAACTACCCACTTAAATGACATATCTGAACAATTTGTTCACATGTAATTCTAATCTATTTTTCATTTCATTTCCACGGAATACAATCCTTTATAAACAAGAGATCGATGTAGTAATTTGCACTTGGACATTCTTATGAAGTTTCCACGATCGTGTTGTACCCTCTACATGCTATATGCCACTCGTTCCTGCGGGCTTGGGTAACATTGGACAGGATGGTGCCTCCTGGCCTATCTCTATAGCTAATAGATTACAGCCATAGGTTGCTGTTGGCGTCCTACAGCAGATGACCTCGCCTTAGACCATGAGGTCCTTTCGATATAGGATCCTGTTGGTGTCCTACAGCAGATGACTTCATCATAGACCATCAGGTCCTTTCGTTCTTGGTTCTTCCCATGTGCTGCACCTTCCCTGCCACTATATCCCCATGACAGGGGAACACCATACAACACCACCTCTGCCACAGTACATCCACCACAGAGAACACCACACTCCACCTTCCCTGCCACCATACACCCATCACAGGCGCACTTTACCTGTTGATAGCGTAATCCTCAAGGGGGTGTGGGCGTGTGTGAGGGGAGAGTCCATCCCATGATAACGAAAACATACTACCCATAGGAGGATATCCTGGGGTCATAAGTGGGGTGGTCAGGAAAGAGGGATACGAACCCACTGAGGGAGAGTCGTAGGTATACAGCTAAGGAGGCGTGGGGTAAGACAATGATGGAGAAAAAGTCGATAACAAGAGAAGAAAAGTTTAGAAAATGCCATACTAATAGAAAGGAGGAGGAGGAGGAGGAAGAAGAGGGGGAAAAAATAATATGAGGTTTGTGCAGAGCAGAGGCTGTGGCAATCTGCTTTGGAACAGAGAGGTTTGGATAAAGAATGTTCAGGATGCGAGAGGATTTGGAAGGACAGATGTAAAAGGAGGGATAGACTGAAGGTGGTAAAAATCAAGTGGAGCAGAAGGGTGTCAGAGGATGCGGATAGATGAGCTCCCCTCCCGACCCCCCTGAAAATAAAAAAATGGGGTGGTGAGGGTCATGTTGCAGGAGAGGAAATAAAGCAAAAGGGAGTGGAAAGCCATCACACACACACACACACACACACACACACACACACACACACACACACACACACATCCTCGTCACGACCCCGAACTAAAAAGCCATTTTCTCTGCGTTGTTTACATCCGGAAAATATACGTGTATAAAAACGCTGCTCTTGACAGATGTTCCATATATTCTGCTGACTATAGACACATCTCAAGAGCTCCGCTTCCTTTGGCTAAAATAAACGCAAAATATTCTGGTGAAATATACTTCTTGTCCAGCTTTCTTTCTACACAGATTACGTCACAAAATTTAATGTAATATATATCTTGTTGTAAGCTTCTTCTTACCCCTAGACGCTGCCACATATCAAGCAGAGTTGTTACAACAGTCATGCTCCCTCGACGTTACGCGTCTTTTCTACAAGCACGGCACCGATACTCAGTTACATGTGTATATAACAGTGTCAAGTGTTCAAATGCCCTGGTTCAGTCCACTGATGGCACGTTGACCCCAGTTTACCACATTGTCCAATTCATTCTATTCTGCTCATCTTTCACCCACCTGCATATTCAGGTCCTAGTCACTCAAAATCTTCATTCCATCTCCAATTTGGTCTCTCCGTTCTCCTTGTCTCCTTGTCCCCTCCACTTCTTACACATGCAGCCTCTTTGTCAACGTTTCTCCGCTCACTCTCTCCAAATACCCAAACCATTTAAGCTCTCAACCACACATTTCATTGCCAGACCTCTGTCTTACCCTTTCAATACTTAATCAAACCACCCCACACCACATATCCTCAAACATTTCACCTTCAATACACCCACCCTCCTCCGCACAGCATGTGTATTTTATATATGACTCGCGTATATATGAAAATATTTGGAGTACTATACATTCAAACATTCCCATTTTTGTCTCCCCAGTTAACGATCTCTTTCCAAACATTTTTCATCGCTCCCAGAATCTTCACCCCCTCACCCAGTCTTTGACACTCCCGCTTCCATGGTTCCATTCACTGCCATGTTTTTTCTCTAAAATCATACTGTAGCTAACCTGTCCCCTCAACTTTACCAAACCTAATAACCTTTGCTTTATTTACATCTGCTCTCAACTTCCCTTTTTTACACACACCTCCAAACTTAGCCATGAACTGCAGGTTCACACTCGAATCAGCCACCCGTGCTGTATCATCAGCAAACAAGTGACCCACTCCCCAGTCCTTTCCATCCCCTACAGATTGCACAAGGTTACAAATAGGGGCAACACCAGTGTAAAACTCCCCATAACACAGAATCATCAATCCTGTACGCACACAGAGACACACACAATGCATGACCATAGTACGTATTTGCACTGTATAACTTCCTCTTTATCTGCCACCCTGACTGTGTACATATATCTGACTCACGTGCTTATCCAAAGCGTGGAAACATCCAGCCCTACCTTAATCTTAAGCTCTTTCATGATAATTAGTTACTATTGTGGCCACCCAGTTCTGCAACATCTGTAATACCTATGATACATATTCCCAGCCAAACGGCTACATGAATTTAAAAAACAAACTATGAATTCTATTCATTTGCATACAAACATAGAATCAGAGTAAATGCAAAGTAATGAAGATACGAGACGGAAAACCTCGATATATCTATAAGAAATTAAGCTCCAGGAATCTGGTGTGTGAGCGAGGTTTTGATAGTCCCAAACCTCTCACCAAAATCCCACATTAAGTGAATATTTAAGGATGAACAAACTCTCCGTCGACAAACACTAGAAGAGCAGCGTTGACGTGTGTGGATAAAGAATAGATTCAGTAAGCTGTTCAAATCCATCGTATCCTACGACACTGGGGTCAGAACGAGAATATGCTTCTCAAGTTTGGTCAGTGCAACTAAAAGAAGCTTCAGAATTCTAATAGATAGGGTCCAGGGGGAAGGACAACAAAGAGGGAACCGATATTAACAGAGATGGGTTACTGGGAGTTTAATTGCACGCCATGTTATAGAAAAGAGGAGGGGGTGACCCAATCAAAGCCTCAAAGTTTTTGAACCAGTTTGCATCGTTCGAAGAAATGTTTGATGTTGACTTCATCAAAGATAGAGCATCCACAGGACATAGCATGAAATTAATAAAGTTGTAAGAAAAAGGTATATAGAAGTACTTTTATAGTATAAGAGTGGCGGATGAATGGAATAAACAGATGTATGTAAATGTTGACAGCATACAGAAGTTTAAAATGTTTTATGATAGCAAAAGTTTAAAAGATGAAGCTCCTTTCCCAGTGCAATACATGTAGGCAATTACATACAAGTGTAAAGTATGTGTGCCAGTGGGAAGAGAGGAGAACGAAGGGTTCTAAGTTAAGGTTGGTATGCGGCAGGGTGTCTGTCATGTCAACATGTTTTTTGATGTATTTATGGATGAGGTGTTAAGGTAGGTAAATGTGGGAATCTAGGAGAGAGGGGCGAGTCTGCGAGTGATGCGAGGGCCAGGGAAGCGAGGCTGTTGTTGTTTGCTGATGATACAACACTGATGGATTCGAGTGAGAAACTGTAGAAGTTGGTGACTGTGTTTGGAAGAGTGTACGAAAGGAAGAAGTCGAGAGCAAATGTGAATAATAGCAAGGTTATTAGGCTTAGCAGAGTTAAGGATAGGTTAGTTTCGGGTGAGTTTCATTGGAGAAAAATTGGAGGAAGTGAAGAGTCTTAGATACCTCGGAGTAATTATAGCAGCGAATGAAACCATGGAAGCGGAAGTGAGCCATAGGGTGGGCGAGACAGAGAAGGTTCTGGGAACGATAAAGAATGTGTGGAAAAAAAAAGGGAAAAAGTTATCTGGGGGGCAGAAATGGGCATGTTTGAAGGTACAGAAGTCCCAGCAATATTACATGGTTGCGAGGCATGGGCTATAGATTAAGCTGTGTGGAGGTAGATGGATGCATAGGAAATGAAATGTTTTAGGATACTACGTGATGCGAGGCGCTTGATCAGATAAGTAATGAAATGGATAGAGAGATTTGCGGACGTAAAGAAGTGTGGTTGAGAGAGCTGAGGAGGGTGCGCAGAAATGGGTTGAACACTGGGGAAGAATGAGCGAGGAAAGGTCGACAAAGATGATACATTTTTTCAGAAGTGGGGGAGAACAAGGAGAACAGCAAGGCCAAATAGGAGATGGATGGATGGAATGAAAAAGCTTTTGAGTAACAGGGGCCTGAACACGCAGGAGGGTGAACGGCATACACAAGAGTGAATTGGAACGATATGGTATACTGGATTCAACGTGCTGCCAGTGGACTGAACCAGACCATGTGAAGTGTCTGGGGTAAACCATAGTAATATCTGTGAGGCCTGGCTGGGGATAGGGAGCTGCCGCTTCAGTACATTTTACAGCTAGAGATTGGATGAGGCCTTTCCTCGTCTTCCTGGTGCTACCTCGCTAATGCAGTATATATCTTTCTTTCATACTATTCGCCATTTCCCGCGTTAGCAAGGTAGCGTTAAGAACAGAAGACTGGGCCTTTGAGGGAATATCTTCCCCTGGCCCCCTTCTCTGTTCCCTCTTTTGGAAAATTATAAAAAAAAAAAAAAAACGAGAGGGGAGGATTTCCAGCCACCCGCTCCCTCCCCTTTTAGTCGCCTTCTACGACACGCAGGGAATACGTGGGAAGTATTCTTTCTCCCCTATCCCCAGGGATATATATATATATATATATACATACACACACACACACACACACACACACGTAAACAAACAACCACAGAAGGACAAACAGCTCGAGACAGGAGGCGAGGGAAGACTAAAAATATCCCCGCTGTTACAGTATCCATTAGGCTCAGAAATACTTACCATAGAGCCCCTCCTCTCGTCTGCATCTCCATCAGCCGTATATATTTACAAGAGAACCAGCGACCCATCGGCACAAATGCCAGCCTAAGCTGGTATATGGACTCGTGTGTGTGTGTGTGTGTGTGTGTGTGTGTGTGTGTGATGGAGGGCACGCGCCTCCGACAGACGAAAGCTTCCAAAGTCTCCGCTTCATTTTGTTTTTCCCTTCTCTTTCTTTTGAAGGACTTGTGATGGTTCTTGTTTCTCTCATTTTCTCTCTTTTCCGTTTATTTTCCCGAGCGACCCGTTTCCTGTTTGCTTTTGTTTACCTGACTTTTCATTTGTTTTCATTATTGTTTTTTTATATGTGCATTTCTTATATATTTTTCCACGTTATACTGTTACTTTTGTGGGTAAATTTTTTGTTTACTTTTCGTTTTCTGGCGATTATTCATCGGATTTCATTTATCTATACTAATTCATATATTGTTTTCTTCTTCACCTTACTTCGTCACCTTCTCATTACTTATAGAAATAATTAGAATCATCACTAGCGAGACGCGAGAACACCCTGGTATCCACAGATGTTCCCTTCACTACAGCCGAAGATCTGTGGGAGCGAAACACCCACAGCCTTGCACTCCCACACGAAACACCCACAGCCTTGCACTCCCAGCAGCAGCAAACACGCCTCCTCCTCCTCCTCCTCCTCTAACAGACGTGTCTTCCCACGAATCCTTAAAACTCCCCGGTGATTCAGAGGTTCATGAATCAGTCTAATCCTTCCCATCTGAGCCAGCGGGAGGCTTCGTGGGCGTAAGTGCCGAAGACATTAAAGAAATGGTTAAACCCATTCTCGATCTGGTCGGCAAGAATTTACCGATCGAAATCGCCAAATTTCTCAACCAGCATTCCGTCGGCTAGATTCTCCACCTGCGCCATCAGGACCATAGCCTTCGGCCATTCTCTCCGTGCATTAAAGAAGAAGGATGGTGGCGTCAGACCTCCACTGCTGTCATCGGCAACACTCTTTCGCCATGTGGTGAGTAAAGCGATGGGCAAGAAAGCTTCAGCAGTTGAGGTAAGATCACCCCTTGCTAAGTCCGCCAGCTCCAGCGACAACAGCAGCCAGCTCATCCTGGGCTAATCTAACGTTCGTAGACTCGCTTATGAGAACATGATCGAGTACGTTTCAAAAAAAAAAGCTTTTAGAGATACTTTCATAAAAAATTATGAGTACTTTGCATTACAACGCACCACCCCTTCTGCTTCTCTTCTTTTGGCAAGCATAAGGTCATTTCAACTCCAAGGTTGATTCCTTTACACCATTTTCTACTGAACGAGTCCCTAAAATGCAAGCATTGACAGCTTATCGAGTGGGACAAACATAGCTGCAAAGACCCTGTCTGATGCTGTTGCTTCGACCCTGGTAAATCACGAGGACTCGCGCGCTCTCTCTCCCTCAAACCCATCCAGTTGTGAGATCGACACCTCCATCCACAGAGATTGCTGACGTCTTATCCTTCGTGTGTACCGAGAGTTTCAAACATATTTCAACCCAGAAGACATCTTTCTCTTCGGTACTCTCCCTAGTGCCAAAGAAGCATGGGAAGCGGGAGACATAGGCATTAGTAGCCCTTTCTTATACTAAATGTTCATCGTTCGAGATCACTCAATTCCTCATTGCTTCACCACCTTTCACCGGTGACCGACTCCTCAGGGAATACGAGACGACACTTGAACCACTGCTTTGATGACTTCCATTGGGAACAATCGACCTCTTCTTTTAGGTTAGGTGGTACTGGGGTGCGCCACCGGCAAGAGTTACTCTTCAAGCTTTCTAGTCTTCCAATCAAGAGAACTAGATTCTGAAATACCCTGCGGAGCTCTGCATCAGAGTATCATCCCAAATTCATCTCCACAGCCAGGGCCTGGTGGAACTCCGTGGACCTATAGGCAAAACAGATGGGGCGAACCCACCACGGCAACCACAGCCGTAACTATGCTAGCCTAAATTTCAGCCATGTTTGACCGAACTAAAGACCCGAGTGTTGAAAGCTTAACTACAAACTACAGGAGACCCCCTACAAATGGCCTTTTATTCGTCATTTGAAACTCTTCCCCGGGAACTCGTCTTGACTCAAATTCTCTGTGTATGGTCATAGCCCCTATCATTACCTCCCACATCGACTGTCAATACCAGAGTATCTTTGGCAAAGAGAATACTGTCAATAACAGAGTATCTGTGGCAAAGAAAATACTGTCAATAACAGAGTATCTGTGGCAAAGAAAAATGGCTAACCAGTGTGACGGTCACGAACTGAATTGCAAGAGTTCTGCCTGATGGTACGCCAGGCCCAGTGAGATCAAGGACATCACTTCGAGAAGTAGCATTTCTGCCACATTTCCTGTGGAAGGAGAACCCCCTCCCAGCTCCTCAGGCCTGATGGAAGTGGCAGGCGGCCTGATGGTGTGGCGTCCCATGCCTGGAATGAGGGGGCAGGCAGCTGTTGTGGCACTGGTATTCAAGGTGAACATGCAGATTTCCGGGGAAAAAGCAGATGGGAGCAAATTGTGAAGCCCTGGCCTAAACCATGGGATTCTCTCTCTCTCTCTCTCTCTCTCTCTCTCTCTCTCTCTCTCTCTCTCTCTCTCTGTGTGTGTGTTCCAGGGCTCAGAGCCACTGTAATTCCTTGTTCCGGTGGGTCCAAATACACTGGGAACATGGGGGAGCGAAGAATGCTTTTTCCCTTTCTCGGCGACTCTGGCACCCGCAAATCGAAATCAGATAAAGGATAAGAGAGCGAACCAACTTCCCGTTTCAGCGCCTCAGCATCGCCATCCAAGAAAATTAATGCGCAGTTCGGTAGCGTCCCTCATACCCCTTCCGAAAAATTAGAATTACTTAACGATTTGCAATTCTAACCAGCGGGGTATATAATTCAAAGACTTTTAATCAATCTTCAATATTTTCCGCTTAACAAAATTATAGAAAAAGATATCGATAAATTGTGAATAATATGATTCTTATTCATGTTTCCCGAAGTTGCACAGATTTTTGACCCAAGTGCACTTTCGTGTAATAATCACATCATCAGGGGAGATACAAGAAACAATCAGTTGATATCACACACACACACACACACACATATACATATATATATATATATATATATATATATATATATATACATATATATATATATATATATATATATATATATATATATATACATATATATATACATATATATATATACTTTTTTCCTAGTATGGAGGTAATCTCAAGCAAAAATCCTAAAGAATACAAGGATTATATCACTTTTCTTCAGGATCCATCTTCCTTTACGTCAAGGGTCGACGATTAAAGTTTACCTCATCCTCAGCTCCCGGGTTCATCGCATCCTTAAATGCTGACGTCGCTGGGCCAATGATCCCCTTAAACCAGGGGTGTCATATTTAGGTCCAGTGCACATTTGAATGGCTAGTCCTCCCGGTACCCCTTAAAGTGGACTGGTAAGCGAGTGTGCCAAGAACACTCGAACTCAACCTTGTGGAAAGTAAACGTCGTCCAAACTTGTTGATCTAACTCTCAAGTGGACATCGAAGTATGCCTCGGTCTCTTAAACTGAACACTGTTTTGACTCACTCGTCCCTTTAAAGTGGACGTTACGCTTGGTACCCTTAAAGTGGACATTGTCTCATGCATCTGTCCTCTAAAGATAATGTTAAGAAGTATCTATCAATCTGTATGAAATGAGAATGCCATCCCTCCCCCCAACAAAATAAGAAATTGTCTTTATATTTCTCAACTGTCCTCCTCTATAGTGAAAAATCGAGTTACCACTTTAAGAAAATTTGTTCAGTTTCGTCTGATTTCAAGAAAGTCAACTTGTAGATCTTAACTAGACGCGACCTGCAGCGTTGAAGTGGTCTGAACGAAGCCTCCCTCCACGTATACCTTCTGTGGTATGATGCCGTCTGTGTGTGTGTATATATATATATATATATATATATATATATATATATATATATATATATATATATATATATGTATATATATATATAGTTGTTGTTCAGGGTAAATGTTCAGAGGACGAGATGTAATGGGCTATATCATCAGGACCAAGTGTTGCTGACATGAAGTGCATGGATCTCGTTATGTGAAGAGACGTTGGAGATTATTCTCCCGACGACTATCACCCCACGAATACCTTTAGAGAGAGAGAGAGAGAGAGAGAGAGAGAGAGAGAGAGAGAGAGAGAGAGAGAGAGAGAGAGAGAGCGTGTCGATAGCAATACTTCTTGTAACACTGTCAAAATGACCAGAGAACCGGCGATTTTAATAAGATTCTCTGTGAATGTCAAGTTGCCTAACATCTTTCTGTATTGGGTGGGGGAAGTTAAGTAAGAGGCCTTCTAAGATCGTCCCAACGTTTCGATTCCAGTCCAACCGCGTCCTCTTCAGAAGCGTGTGGAGAAAACAGTGTCGGAGGTGGTTTTAGGTAGCTTAGCGAGGCTGGGGTAATAATACCAGCAGGCAGACTGTGATTGGAACACAGTGTGCGTGGCGTCATTGGTTGTAACGCAATGCTGGGGCGTGTCGTTGTGGTAGTCTGTTTTGGCCTGTGTTCTGGTCGCTAAGTCTTTGTTGATGTTCCTCGACAGTTAGTGACTGGACGATGTCTAGGTGATTCGTATCTTGTTCACAGCGTATGATGCTTGTAGACAATTGTTAAATCTACGAAGATGCGAAGCCGTGAACAAAGACAGAAAGACGTCTGTACATCGCCAAACGCCATCAGGAATAGCAAACAAAACTCAACTACCAGAATACTGGCCAAGATAGATCACTACAGCTACGCGCCCCAGCATCACGTTACAACCAATGAGCGCGTAGTGCTGCTACATGCACGTCTGCCTACTGGTTCTCACCCAGGTGCCCACAGGCACTCTCAAGTGTCCCACTTGACCTCATCACACGCTCCTGAAGATGATTTGGTGGATTTAAATCGAAACACTTAGCCTTAGATATCCTGTACAACTTTCTCACACATACGAAAAGGGAAAGTACATAACCCGAGAAATTCCGAAGTGTTAAACACAGGTATAGGTCACTTTAACGGAACATACATATATATATTATATATAAAACCTTTATATGACAATTAAACATTCCACTTCTGTGTTTCCCACGTAAAGGTCGAACGCCTCGTCTCCTCTTTTTACTCTTTTCTCTCCTCGTTGGTCCAGCGCTCCTCCTCCCATCATCTGGGCCACATCTGCCCATTTACAGGATTAAAAAAACCTGGGCCGCCTACACGCTTCAGAGGTCACTCGTACTTCGCACAATTGTGAGAGAGACAGAGGCTATAAGAACCCGCCCTCCCAGTAAGGGTACCGGCCACATTCTTCATGTATTGTCACACGCTGGAGAAGAAAGTGCTCTCCTTGCGTCCCTTGGCAAGGGATATCAAGCATTATATGTTATCCCTGGGGATAGGGGAGAAAGAATACTTTCCACGTATTCCCTGCGTGTCGTAGAAGGCGACTAAAAGGGGAGGGAGCGGGGGGGCTGGAAATCCTCCCCTCTCGTTTTTAATTTTCCAAAAGAAGTAACAGAGAAGGGGACCAAGTGAGGATGTCCCTTAAAGGCTCAGTCCTCTGTTCTTAACGCTACCTCGCTAACGCGGGAAATGGCGAATAGTATATATATATATATATATAGATATATATATATATATATATATATATATATATATATTCCAGCCGTTCCACCAACTCAGCTTTGTATATTTTTATATCGACTTATCAGGGCCGCCAACATCTCAATTCCACAATGTAAGGGGTACCAACTTCTTAACGCCATCGTACCATGGGTGCCACCCATTCAGATCCATTATATCAGAGATGCCAACTTCTCACTACCACCGTCTCAGGGATGTCAACGTCATAGACCCACAATATCAGGGGTAACCAGGCCGAAGGACCCACAATGCTGGAGCTGTAAGCGTTCTTCCGTTAAATAACTGTGTCTGTCCTAAGTTATCGTTGCTCCTTTGGGAAAAGGAATGGCCACTTCGACCAGATATCCACTGCCATAACCAACAAACGAGGAAAGATCAAGCAGCTCGCCTGTGTCTATGTTTCTATCTCTCTCTCTTTCCTCTCTCTCTCTCTCTCTCTCTCTCTCTCTCTCTCTCTCTCTCTCTCTCTCTGTGGAGACCTTTCGCTGGGTTATGACCGTTGTAGTAAGGGTTGGAGTTATATAGAGAGGCGATACAGGAGATTCATGGTTCCATCTGCTTTATTTTGAAGCACACGAACCAAGAACACGAAGTGAACCATTTAAATGAAGCATAAATGAAGCAATCCTATGATTCAACTCGACTATGGCTACTTTGAGCCACTCGAACCATCATCATCCGAACCACTAACATTGAGCATCTGAACTCTGAATCACCATCATTTGAACCACTTGACCTTGATCATCCGAACCATTTGAGCCATGAACATTTGAATCACTTGAACTACAATCCCAAGGACCATTTAATCCAAGCCTAAACCACCAAAACCATCTCAGATGTGGTCGTCTAAAATGTCTGAATCATCCAAGTTTGTGTTCTGTGGGCCGTTTTGATACCTCTTTCTTTCCCGACACGTCGAAAACTTTGGAACTCTTTACCTTCTCTGTCTTAACCAATAACTATCCTCCTGACATACTGGTGTTCAAGTGATGGCCGGAACCATCTTACAACCTCAGTGTCAGTAGGTTGAAGACAGCAGCCTCGCCCAGGGAAGTACATCCTTCTCGACTTGAGGATGCTGAAGCAAGTCCATGAGATTATCTGATAGTGAAGCACGCCAAGAGATAAATGAGAGACTAATAATTCGTAGGGACCGATTCGTAAATACGATGATAATACATAAACCAACTAATATTTCGTAGGGACTGATTCGTAGATAGGCAGTCTGACAAACAATCCATAAACCAAAAGATAAACTTAGAAAGAGATACAGAAAGGAACATAAAACATATATACAACAGTAATTGATAACCCTGTTAAAAGTATAACCAAATGAAACCCGAAGAATCAGTGGTACGTAATCCTAAACTCAATTTCCTTCCTAGAAAAAAAAAAAAGTGTTTCCCAGCGAGGACGGAGGGGCGTGTGGTGGGTGTTGGAAGTTGCAAGCAGTTGTTCTCTTTACGAAGGCTGGGGTAAAAGAGATTTTTGCCAATGTGTTTCGTCCAATTGGTTCCCGCCTGTTCGTTGTAAAATCAAATACATAGATTTGCAACTGGTCATTTACAGACCTGATGAGAATGTAGACTTATTCTTTTTTCTTCCCCAGAGATTGAGATTCTATTTACCGTATATGCCAAACGAAAATGTCTCGTCTCTTGAAAATCTATGAATGGAAAATTACATTATAGATTTGCGTTTCTGTTTCTCGGCTAAAATCGCCCGACATTCATCTCATTTCGCTTTATCAATAACCAAGTTTGGAGAACTAATAAATGAATTAAGTTTATTGTAAATCATTAATCATTATCTCCAGGACTACTACTTCAAGCGGTCGTGGAACTTGAAGGATGCGCTACCGTACGTAACAGGGGAAGGGTGGTCTCCTTAGGAGTAAGAAGTTCTTTAACGAGATTGCATTCTGATGATACAAACACACCGTGTATATATATATATATATGTGTGTGTGTGTGTGTGTGTGTGTGTGTGTGTAACGAGGAAGATGTTGCTGTCCATGTGGTGTGAAGAGCGTTGACCGAGTGCAGAATACTTTCAGCAGTGCCATGCTCTCAGTAATGCCATACTCTTAGCAGTGCCACATCCTCAGCAGTGCCATACTTTCAGCAGTGCCACATCCTCAGTAATGCCATACTCTTAGCAGTGCCATACTTTCAGCAGCGCCATACTCTAAACAGTGCCACATCCTCAGCCGTGCCATACTTTCAGCAGTGCCACATCCTCAGCCGTGCCATACTTTCAGCAGTGCCACATCCTCAGCAGTGCCACACCCTCAGCTAAAGGCCACAGACCCTGGCACCCACTCAACAGGCCATTGTTAAATGATGGTCCTCGACTCACTTAACAGGACATCCCTTTTATAGCTTCGTTTTCTTTAGCCTTTTCTTCCTTGTACGGATGGTGGTGGATGTATGGTCTTGCATATATGGTCGTGTACGTACGGTCGTGGGTTATGGTCGTGCATGTATTGTTGTGGATACATAGGCACGGATTTAGGGTCGTACGTGGATGGACGTGGATATATGGTCGATGATGTACGGTCGAGTATGTACGGTCGTGTAGGTATGGTCGTCGATGTATGGTCGTGTATGAATGGTCGTCGATGTATGGTCGAGGGTATGATGGCCATGGCTGTATGGTCGTACATATATGATTTTGTGTGATGGAAATGTTCATGCTTAAGTCTTAAACCAATTGCTTTTTCTTTGTTCAAATACGTTTTTGCCTCAGCGCTCTCTCTCTCTCTCTCTCTCTCTCTCTCTCTCTCTCTCTCTCTCTCTCTCTCTCTCTCTCTATTATTCAATGAAATGTCAATGGTTGCCCTTAGCCATTGTATCACTTGGTTGTCTGGGTCTTTCCAACACCATCATGAGCTCACAAAATCACTGAGAGTTGCAAAGTTCCAACAAGTATCACAAAAAAGGTAGTATATATCAAAAAATCAAAATGAAAGAAACGTGGTATATAAAATCCCAGAATGAAAGAAACGCAATATATCAAAATGATAATTAGAATAAACATAGCATACGAAAATTGACTCGAAATCAGGATCTTCGTATTTCAAAGTTTTGGGTAAAAAATATGTGGTATATCAAAATTTTTAGAGTGATAGAAATATAATATCAAAATTTTAGTGATAGAGATTCAGATTGAAAGAAAAGTCGTATACGAAAACTTAGATGGGAAAGATATCGTGTTACATCAAAATCAATTGTGAAAGAAAAGTAAGATAACGGAATTTTGAGAGAGAAGCGTGAAATATAAACATTTGATAGAAGAAATGCGGTTGAAAATGATTAAGAGGAAAAGTAACATTAAAATCAGACGAAACATGAAACATCAGAACCAAAGATTAACGAAACACGAAACCAAAAATTAACAAAACGCGAAACATTAAAACCAAAGATTAACGAAACAACACATCAAAACTAAAGGTGAAGCAAGCAAATCTAATTCAAGAATGAAAATCAATACGAAAAATGACATCTTAAGAACATGAACACCTCAGATACAAACCACTTCTAACCATCAACAAAACCAGCCGATGGAGAGGGATCAGATAACCTGCCTCAACACAATCTTCATAGCTTACGTGTGAGGGGAAAGATAACGTTAAGGGTGCTGTGGCCAGCTGACGTAGCAAGGAGAAACAAAGGAGGGCGTATCTTTATCTCTGGGACGTGTGGTTCTGCCGTTAGATCTTCACGAAAATTGGGCTGCTTTAAAGATGACTGGATACATCAATTATATTAATGATCGTGGTCAGGTTAGCTTTATCTATACGAGTGACGACAGAGCCCCCATGTCTGAGCGTCTATATCTCTTAAATGCTATCCAATTTCCTCACTCTGGCATCTAGGTATATCTATAATTCCGTGTTGTAGTAGGTAGCATTGTTGACCACGAGTCAGCGCTCCGCATGGGTTCAGGGACCGTTGGCCCACATCCAACCCAGTTGTTTCTCCTCGGGGATAGTCGATGAACGGGTACCTGGCTTAGGCTAGGGTGTGTGTGTGTGTATACAGGTAAGAGTAAAGATGATGGCTCATATATAGAAGGTTAACAAATGGGGCAAACACAAGTTTAAATCTCTCTCAGAACATACATATAGGAATCTCCTTCTCTTTCTCTCCCTCTAGGCCACAGAGACACCTAAATGCTTCAACCACAAAGAAAGCAATTCCTCATTTTTTTTTTTAACAATGTTGAATGTGTGAGGCTTGACTGGCAGCCGTCAGAGCTGTGGTAAGTCTCGCCACCACATATTGATCCAGCGACCGCACCCTAACACACTGACATACTCTCCACCTTCACCTACTCATCCCTACCCATCCACTCCCTGTCCCCTGATTTACACATTGGTTTAGGGAATGGAGGTCATGCAAAACAAATCCTCTTAAATTTCTACGGGAGGGCGAGCTCCTTCTTGGACCAAAAGAGATGGATTGGTAAACTGTGCATTCCTGAGAGGACTGGACACTATACCACATTGGAAGGTGATCAAGAAGCTAGATCTACGGGTGGAAATAAGAGGTAGACGCCTTCAGTGGACAAATGATTACCTTGGTGGAAAAGTGCAAAGGACAGAGGTTAGAACAGAGGATTTCCAAGTAATGGCCTGACGTCATCAGTGGCGTGCCGCAAGGCTTGTTCCTAAACCCACTCCTCTTCTTGGTATATATAAAAGACTTGCTTGATTGACTCGACTCTTGCCTGAACATACTCGCGGATGAGTTGAAGGTCACGAGGGAGGTAAAGAACAATGTTTGGTTGTATCAACTCGTGGCAGGAAGATAAACAGTCGAAGGATTGTACGAGGGAAAAGATGCCAGCGAAGCAAATTTTAAAGAGAAAAGAAATTTTTAGTCTTGAGGTTCGGAGACTCGAGGTCCATTAGGCGAGCAGTAGGCGATTTGTTACTACTAGTATAAACACTAACCCTGTAGTGGAAACGCCGAGAGAGAAATCATGGTGACGAGTAGACGCAGCCTTGAACATGTTGGCTTTTCTTACAGATGCCGACGAGGTGAAGAAGGACGCAGATGGTTCTCAATAGAGGAGAGCTGCTGTTTAATTGATAAGCGATTCCTGATGAATTTATGGGAATAGTTGAGGATTTTCTTCTGCCTTGCCCACAATATTCTTTTCAAATTATTCTTCTTTTCCCAACAAGGTATATTTGTCCCTTGGTCTTGTGTCCGAGACTGTGAATGTTGCAGAAAATGACAGACGAAAGATCCAAGGGTCCAAGAGCAGAGTCGGCAGAGGTTGCAATTTCTTGGCGTAGGTCAACGGGGCCCCGGGAACCATCCAGCCCTCCTTGACTGGTAGCACCGCTGAGACGCCATCGCCAAGAAGACAGTGCTCGGCTATGCAAGCATTTGTTTTGTGTGTGGTTCAAAAGATTATAACATTCATTCTTTGTTAAGGTAACTGTTTGAGGCAACCTGGGTAAGGGAGGGGAAGGTGCAAACCACTGCTGTGTTGAGTGTGGGTCGAAGACGCTAAACGTTTTATATTTCTTTCGTATTTTGGCTAAAGACTTTGCTGCTGCTTTTTTTCTTCTTTTGTGTCGGGTCTTCGACAGAATGCTAACCTTGGCGGAGAAAGGCTGTTTGTTTTCAATTATGTCTTATACAACGATGATGTTACGATTGAACTTATCGGAGATTCGATATTGTTGGACGTGTGTAATTTGATGTCTTTTCCTTCGTGAGGGAGTGAATGAAAGAAGAGGATTGTAAAGGAAAAAGGAAAGAAATGGAAAGAGATAAAAAGAAGGAATGAACAGAGGAGAAATATTTACAGCGACGATGACAAAGATAAAAATGATAAGAAGGAAAAGAATTAGAACAGACTGGGAATGGTGAGGGAGGATGAGGGAGAGGAGAAAGAATGAAGAGGGAATGATAAAGAATGAAAGGGGAAAGATATATGTGGAGGAGGAGAGAGAGGTGGGAGGAAGATAAGAGAAAAGGATCCAGGTAAGTAAACGTCAGAAGGGAAGTAACTGGGAAAATCTGGACGAAATATAGCTGCGCACAGATGCCCTCCCGCACGAGTGAGCTCAGACACACGAGCATATAGGCATGCATCAACATGTGTTGCGCGCACGCACACACACACACATTCTGACACAAAAGGAAATAAGCAGCAGGAATCCATGTGTGACTTCGATGTCACATTTTGCAGAAGAGTAAAGAAGAAGACAAGTTGTCTGCTGGCAAATGTTCAGAATAACTTTCAAGTATATGGATAAAGAAATATTCACCAAACTGTTCATATCCTTCAGTAGGACCAAAGTAGACTGCACTGCTCAAGTCGAGTCACTGCACTAAAAAAAAGCACAAAGAACTGATAGAGAAGGTCTCAAGGAGAGCAACAGAATTAAGAAAGCAGAGTTGCAAGCTAGAGGTCTTAAATATGACCACAGTGGAAGAGAGAAGAGGAAAGGGTGACCTGATCACAACCTACTTTAAGTTCTTAAACCAGTTTCACGACATCAGAAGCGAACAGTTCTTCGAAAGATGTAAGGACAGGATAGTTAAAGGCCAGAACGTGAAATTGATTGATTTTTTTTTTAGAAAAAGTTATGTACACACGTACTATATCATATAGGTACTAGATGACCGGGATGATATGAATGATGAAACTGTGAAGGTGGACAGCATAATGGTGTTTAAAACAGCCTCTTAAAAGAAAATATTGATCTGTTACTGTTGGAATGCCTCTGTAAAATGCTGTAACAGATTGTGTGAAATTTACAACGATGGTGTACCAGCAGTTGGAAAAAATCTACAATACGCTTCATCAGGAGTTATGAATCAACAAGAGGACACAGGAACACAATATGAAAGATGTATTGAAGACACGGGTATCAAGCTACAGTTGAAAGATACAAGAGGATGAGATATTCACGCCATCAGGACAAGAAAGGTGGAACAAGTTAAGCATGAAAGAAACATGGCTGAAAGGCTAAATGAACATTTTGAAATATTTCGCAATTTCCTAAGATTACAAGAACTATATTTCTAAAGTGACCAAATGATTAGATAAGGATCCATGAAACAGGTAGGAATAATACAGGTTAGCGTATAAGGTCTGCATAAGAGGTTTCGAAGTGTTTACACTGGATGATCAGAGGGTGTAAACCAGGAGGGGAGAGGAGTACCTTAGAAACTGGAGAAGTAGATCATGTGGAAGCGATGAGGCTCATAAACGAGATAATAGACCCATAGATTGCTCATGGTCCAGATGGCATCGCATTCTCTGTACTCAAAAGGGTGCGTGGAAACACACTGGCCAGAACGCTGGTCGCTAAAGGTATCTATCGGTGAAGTAAATGATCCAAAAAGAGAACGGAGGAAGATCGTCGTAATCCTAGTAGTGGGAAGAGGTGCCAGGGATATTACCCCGGGGTAAAGACCAGTGTCTGTAAGGAGCATAACAAAAGTAGGAAGTAGATAAAAGGAGTTTTTAACCGGCATAAGATGCCTCTATGAACGTTAACACGAGTATTTTTATGAAGATATAAGAAAACATGGAAAAAGAAAAATATGTATTGGTGGACTGTGTTTTCGCGACTGCCAGAAAGCCTTTGACGCTATCCCCATTTGGAAAATGATGAAATTCATAGTTTTAGCCACGGCCAGAGGAAGCCTACCTGGATGAGGCAACATCCACATAACTAGTTGGGAGAGCGAGTGGTAGATGTGCGGATTAATAGGGGGATTTCGACACGATACACCCATACGAAGGGGGAGTGGTGGTCAGACATAATGAAAAAACAGAGTTAGGAGGAGGGGAAAAAAAGGTGGGGTGGGGGGTTAGATATCACAGAAGATGAGTAACTTAACGGAAGAGGGAAACAATATAAAGATTTGTACAATGAAAGGAGTCCAAGAGGAGTTATCCCGATGAACTTGTAATCAAACAGTCTTGTCCAAAATATGGATGAACTATAGCCTGATCGACGACAAAGTACCCAATATACATATAATGCATACAGATAAACACGTAATGTAACACACAAACACACACAGTTCCTTCCAGCGCGTAAAGCCCCACGATTATTTACCCTCAACCTCGAGTGTTGAGTTCCAATTTCGACTTAAGTTGCTGCTAACGCTCTGGCCCAGTCTACCTGCTGCTTGGTGAGGAGTTAACGTTTGACGTTTTGTCTGGGGTGCCTAATGTCTTTGATCATATATGTGTATGCGTGTGTATAGATATCTACGATACAATCCCACCATTACGTGACTACGATAGCAATGTTTCTAATACGGGTCATTAGCTTAATTCCCGGTAGAATTAACCCAATGTTTTACTCAAATATACTTATACTAAATTTGCTCTCATATCCACATACGTATCTAATGCCATATATCAGTGTGATGGACGGAGGGCTAAGATCAGACTTGCGTATGAACGCTGGTCGAGAGAGTAGCACGCAGAATGAACGTATTCGTGTTGAAACAAGGGGGGGATATCCAGATGTGTGGATGCAATTCACTCGTGTAAACACTTCGTTAAATTGTGTAAGCAATTGATCTAATTACGCAAGTACTTGGAGAAACTGGAGGAGGTGAAGTGCTTCAAATGGATATACGTGGCAGCGGATGGAAACATTGAAGTTAGCGAGTCATATGGCGAGCGAGGGGACATTGGTCTTAGGTGTGCTTTGAGTTGGGCAAGGGAAGAGATGAGTATGTTTGATGGTATAGTACCTCCCGACGGTGGCATATGGGGGCGAGTCTTGAGCTCTGAATGCCAAACGCCGGAAAGGTGTGTGTGGATGTGTTGGATACAAGATTAATCAGGACTAGTATATGCGGTATAAGAGACCGATTATGGATGAAATGACAGTGTAAGGGAGATGCGTGGCAATACGCGAAGTATGGATGCGAGAACGTACCAGGATGTGCTGAAATGGTTTGGATATATGGAGAGGATGAGTGAAGAGAGACTTACTAAGAAGATGCTTGAGAGAGAGAGAGAGAGAGAGAGAGAGAGAGAGAGAGAGAGAGAGAGAGAGAGAGAGAGAGAGAGAGGATGGAGTGAAAGAGGTTCTCAACTATCGGGGCCTGAAGCGTCAAGAGAGTGAAAGGCATGCATAGGATAGATAGAACTGGATCATTGTGATATACAGGGAGAGATGCGCTGTCATTGTGCTTAACAGGCATATTAAGTGGTCAGGGGAGACCACGAAAGCTCTGTGGAGATCAACTGTGGAAGTTCTAGTTTCAATGCATTATAAATAGGAACTAGTGAATGGATGAGAGCTAGTGAGGCCGTTCTTGGTCTGTTACGGCTACGTCACTGACGCGGGAATCGACAACCTAGTACGAAAAAAAAAGGTAATATTCTGTAAACATTTGGCTTCAATGTGTGTGCATTAATTGTGTAACCATTTGGTTTAGCTGTGTAAACAATTGGATTATCTGCATTGGCATACAGTGATACGATTACAAGTTTTATTTGCTTAAACAGTTTTTCGGTTTGGTCAACATTTCCCTAAACATCTACGTATACTTTATCAGATTTTCGATATTTCTCAAAATATCTCCGTATATTTTCTTCAGTATTTGACCTTAGAAAGACTTGCAAGAAATCTCTCATTGCCTTAAGGTATCACCTTATGAGGTGGGCCCCCCTGGCGGATGGAGACATTAAATCTAGTACCTTAATACTCGTGTGCCGCGGTTCGAGCCCCTGGTGCCACAAGGGTGTTGACAGAGTGGTGGTATTTTCCACGGGACGATGATGGCAACAGCTCGTCACTCACTCATCCTAAGACTCCGAAAAGCTCTTTTCGATGGAGGGTCAGCTAGCCCCTCCACCTCACCACAGAGAGAGAGAGAGTCCGCCTCAACCTCTGGGACCCCGAGTCTTTGAACCTTAACGAGATCACTGGATTGAGAATGAATAATCTCAGTGAAGGCGGAGAACCCACCTAAGGAATCGGCCCAATTCCAGGAATCCACGCTGACTGGAATACAGTAATGGGAGGTGAAGGATCTCTGGGAGTTTTAACTTGGAGATACACCTACGTGAGGAGGAGGAGGAGTGTACACCTTAGTTATAGAACTGGGAGTGGCTGTCAGAGCGAGGGGAAGGAGGGTGGAGTGGTGGCGGAGGATGTATGGTGAACATAGAATGGTAATGGAGTGAGATGAATGGAGCGAGTGGGCCTGTAAGTGTGTTGGTGCAGGAGTATAAACACACACACACACGTATATCCTCTCACCAAATTCTCCCTATAACACAATTCAACCGCGGCGCCTAGGATATAGAAGGGGGTAGAAATCCCTTTCCCTGGAGGATCCTGGAAATGATAAATCAACCAGTAACTCTACCTCAGGTCATGGATCAGGTAGGCCACTAGGGGTAGAGAGCTACCTGATATTAGCGACCATCTCGGGGTCTGGCCTATATCTATTGAGGTTGACGAGCACGCCAGAATATGGGCCATATGCGAGGAGGAGGAGGGTTTCTTCTTTCGGCTCTGTCTTATTACAGAGATTGCTCTGGATGGCCACAGATAGGCTTCAGAAAATGAGAGGAAGGTAGCAGACCGAGTTTAGAGTGTGTGTTTGTGTCTCCAAGGATATTTTCCCTTGTAAATT
Organism: Panulirus ornatus; assembly: GCF_036320965.1. Classification (NCBI taxonomy): domain Eukaryota; kingdom Metazoa; phylum Arthropoda; class Malacostraca; order Decapoda; family Palinuridae; genus Panulirus; species Panulirus ornatus. Next base: position 8,366,173 of record NC_092226.1, on the reverse strand, counting down.
CTTTGCTTATTTCGGAAACTTTATTCTCCTTCCTTGGTACACCGTCTCATATAATGTATATATATATATATTAACGATATTAACATATGTACGTACACGAACACATATGAACAATAGACCGCAACCCATCCAGGAAGAGAGTAAGGCAATAAAGCTCTTCATACGATGGATGCCTCGCATTGTGGGCGTTCAATATATGTAGCGAACCAACCAATAGGTCCTGGAGAAGAGCAGACTGCAAGGGATGGCCTCGCGCCCTCCCAGTGGTAGATGAGATATCCTCCAGATGATCACGCCGACGTTAATAAACTTACTGAGAATGAAAAAGCCTTCCAATTCGTCATTCATTTTCAATCATTTACTCACGTTTCCAGTTTTACATTTTCTTGTATACTTAGGGTGTCCGAAGGTTTGCTTGCCATCGACGGATAGAAACATAGAATGGAATATACTATGTGAACGTTCTTCAGACTGCTGGAGTCTAACCCTTCAACGCCTTACAAGAAGTCTGGGTCATTTTGCGACTTTCGTGACGAATGTTTGTTTACCTTAGCGGACGAATCCTTTGGTCCCTGACGCCCACAAAGCGAGTGATGGCAATCAGAACTTAGAAATGACTGACGAGAGGAAGCCAATTATATTCAGAATAGATTTAGGATCTTTGGAATCGGTTTAATGAAATATTTCAAGTTTTCAAACCTCACCATATTCTGTCTACTAGTGGTTACACCTTAAGCGAAGAATCATCTTTTATGGAGCAGTAGGATCGTCACTAGACGAGAAATCTCTCTTTCAGGAAAGTTTACAGTTTCAAAAGGAATGCACCACAGTCCACCTTCGTTCCTACGGAAGCCCCAGAGTAGCGGCCACAAAGATGTACGAGGACAGTATTGTACAAATACATCCTTCAGCATCACCTAATATTTCGCCCGTTCCACACTACACACAGTGTCTCATCAGCTTGGTCTCTCATTCCCCTCAAAAGCAAATATGAAACTACATACCGTACAAAATATTAAGCTCAGAACAATCGCCGGCTGCTTGTATATTCTGCCACAAGCACTTAACACTTGCACAAGGGAGCTAAAGGAATAAAAATCCTATGCAATCCCATGTCAACGTCCTCGGCCTCCAATTGGATACAACGACTCTAACGCCCTGCTAAACAAGCCACTTCAAAAGCATCAATCAACCTTGGCGCAGATAAAAAGTAGGTCACGTCCGAGAATCGCAGCTTTCTTCCCCAGCAAACACTCGACAAAACATATCCACACTTATGACTCGGACAGACACTGAAGAGGTACCTTCCCCTTACCCAAATACCTATCTAGAACTATACTCCCCCAGACATGGGCGAGTTACACTTTCTCGCCTTAGACTCCGGACATAATCCGTCTCTAAGATCAAACACTAATACCATACAACACAAAGAATCCTCATGCTTAAGACGTAACATCCCCACTGGAGACACATTGAATATCTACTCCTACACTGCATTATAAAACATATCAGGACTACATATATAATGACCTGTAGTTCCTGTCACTGGAAGTAAATGACTTCCTGAGTGCTGCTGACCTCCCATAATATATATATATATATATATATATATATATATATATATACTGGGGTGGGCAAATCTTCATATTTCACAGGAAAAACAAAAGAACATCTTCCCAAGCATTCGTCTATTTTCCAATGCCTCTTGTGGTCTTGGAAAACAAACGAAAGATCAGAAAGATGTCCTTTTATTTTTCCTGCAAGTTACGATTACATTATATATATATATATATATATATATATATATATATATATATATATATATATATATATATATATATATATATATATAACAAATTATATATATTTGTTTATGGATGGGGTTGTTAGGGAGGTAAATGCAAGAGTTTTGGAAAGAGGGGCAAGTATGAAGTCTGTTGGGGATGAGAGAGCTTGGGAAGTGAGTCAGTTGTTGTTCGCTGATGATACAGCGCTGGTGGCTGATTCATGTGAGAAACTGCAGAAGCTGGTGACTGAGTTTGGAAAAGTGTGTGGAAGAAGAAAGTTAAGAGTAAATGTGAATAAGAGCAAGGTTATTAGGTACAGTAGGGTGGAGGGTCAAGTCATTTGGGAGGTGAGTTTGAATGGAGAAAAACTGGAGGAAGTGAAGTGTTTTAGATATCTGGGAGTGGATCTGGCAGCGGATGGAACCATGGAAGCGGAAGTGGATCATAGGGTGGGGGAGGGGGCGAAAATCCTGGGGGCCTTGAAGAATGTGTGGAAGTCGAGAACATTATCTCGGAAAGCAAAAATGGGTATGTTTGAAGGAATAGTGGTTCCAACAATGTTGTATGGTTGCGAGGCGTGGGCTATGGATAGAGTTGTGCGCAGGAGGATGGATGTGCTGGAAATGAGATGTTTGAGGACAATGTGTGGTGTGAGGTGGTTTGATCGAGTGAGTAACGTAAGGGTAAGAGAGATGTGTGGAAATAAAAAGAGCGTGGGTGAGAGAGCAGAAGAGGGTGTTTTGAAGTGGTTTGGGCACATGGAGAGGATGAGTGAGGAAAGATTGACCAAGAGGATATATGTGTCGGAGGTGGAGGGAACAAGGAGAAGAGGGAGACCAAATTGGAGGTGGAAAGATGGAGTGAAAAAGATTTTGTGTGATTGGGGCCTGAACATGCAGGAGGGTGAAAGGAGGGCAAGGAATAGAGTGAATTGGAGCGATGTGGTATACCGGGGTTGACGTGCTGTCAGTGGATTGAAGTAAGGCATGTGAAGCGTCTGGGGTAAACCATGGAAAGCTGTGTAGGTATGTATATTTGCATGTGTGGACGTATGTATATACATGTGTATGGGGGGGGTTGGGCCATTTCTTTCGTCTGTTTCCTTGCGCTACCTCGCAAATGCGGGAGACAGCGACAAAGTATAATATATAAATAATATAAAATATAAATATATATATAACACTACTAGATGGAGGAAATCCACGCCTCCTCGACCCGTTTTTCACAACCAAATACCTGGAAATCCCGCTTTTGACTTGTAAACTTCCTGGCGAGAATGTTTCCCCCAGTCGAGCGAGCTGGGGAGGGAAGGTGTCTTTTAACTCACTCTAGTCTTTTATCTTTCAATTTCCTTTGTGTAGCGATTGGTAGGCCGGATGTGAAGTGGTAGAGTTACCGAGCGAGTGTCTGGGTCTACATGAGGACGTGGTGAGGAATGAGGAGCTATGTTGATGGGGAATATATGAGGACAAGATTTAGTAGGTCTGTGTTTTGTGATGTATATAGGGATATGTTGGGGGTTATGTATCCGGGGTACATGAGGAAAAGGATGTGTGCCCAAGGATACATTGGGGGATAGTGAGGGAGACTGTGTTCGAGGATACGTGGAAAGAGAGTGAGGGAGAACCGTGTGTCCGAGGATACATAGCGAGATAGTGAGGGAGACTGTGTCCGGAGCTACATGGGGATATAGTAAGGGGGGACAGTGGCCGGAGATACATGGGGACAGAGTGAGGGACTCTGTGTGTCCGGGGATACATGGAGACATGGTAAGGAATGGGATGCGTGTCCGGAGATACACAGTAGCTTACGGAATGTAGATCAATACCCGTCTACCAGGTCAAGGGTAGTCTGAATATACCCGTGAGAGAGAGAGAGAGAGAGAGAGAGAGAGAGAGAGAGAGAGAGAGAGAGAGAGAGAGAGAGAGAGAGAGAGAGACTGAAAGATGGCAGCGCCACCACGTTTGTGCGAGGGAGAAAAGAACACGACAGCAACCTGGGTTACGCTCCCTCACTCTCCCTCCCTCCCTCAAACACGCCCCCAAATCCCTTCCTCCCCCACTCAAACACTCACGAAAGGTGAGGCGAGGATGGGACACAGAGAGAAACACACAGAGCCAGAGAGAGAGAGAGAGAGAGACATACTCTATCTCCTTCCATCAGCGACACAGACATGCAAGAGCGTCCTCCGTCTAGCCAGCAGATGCCGCCAAACCTGTAGGCTTTATACAAGACGGGAGTTCTCAGTTGGAAATTGAAACTGAATCTGTGTCAAGAAATATCGACTCTTGTAATGACCATTTGCTCTCCAACAGCAGCAGGAAAATGCGATTCCGATTGGCTTGTATACGTATATAATTACGATTTGTATATGGGCACCAAAGATTCGAACCCCGATCCGAGAGCATAGCACGCCGGTACGCTGGTCTGCCAGGCAGTAGGATCGACGTTCGAATCCTCTGCGTCTAACTGTAAATTGTTCTTATCTATTCCATGTGTCCAATAAAGAAAACTATATATATCTTTTCTTTTTTTTTCATACTATTCGCCATTTCCCGCGTTAGCGAGGTAGCGTTAAGAACAGAGGACTGGGCCTTTGAAGGAATATCCTCACCTGGCCCCCTTCTCTTTCCTCCTTTTGGAAAATTGAAAAAAAAAAAAAAAAAAAACGAGAGGGGAGGATTTCCAGCCCCCCGCTCCCTCCCCTTTTAGTCGCCTTTTACGACACGCAGGGAATACGTGGGAAGTATTCTTTCTCCCCCTATCCCCAGGGATATACGAGTATGTATGCAAGTATTACCATACATAACTCCTGCGCTGCAATTAGAAGCAGGGAAGTGATTGACACACTTTCGTACCCAGAAATTCTTTAACGAGATTCTACTCGACCTCCCGTCAACTGATAATGAGACAGACTCGTCAAACGTGACTATAATCTTTTCCCCCCCGCTGGTGTACTCTCGAGCTGGCCGAGCCGGGCAACGACGACAGATAGACACATATATACATGACTATATAGTCAATATCTTTCATTTTTTTCCTTACTATTTTCAGGTTTCTTTCACTGGGTTTTTCAGTCTTGTTTCTATATAGTTTAGATCACATTATTTGTATCTGAACTCGTCCCAAAGTGCTTATTCTTTTCTTTATAATTCAAATAATTTTTTCTTATTGTAATGACTTTTTAATTGAATATCTGATGTGTTGAAGGAATGTATTGTTCCGAGATCACACTCGCCTTGAGCAGTCTTCAGGTAGGAAAGAGCAACACACACACACAACGACCTCTGCCAGCAACTTCGCAACTGAGTGCAATGCCAAATGCGAGTTGGGATGAAGGCCTGTTACCCAGGCAAGGTGCAGCAGCATCGGGAGCAGACCAGCATCGGTCAGTGGAATGATAGAACGAATCAATTAACTGCCATGACAAGCGAACGCGCTCTCTCTCTTTCCCCCCGTCGACTGTGTAGACCAACTTAGCAATGGAGAGGCCGGACACCACACCAACAACCACTTTACCACTATTTGCCAACGGTTACCACAACTTGACATCAGCTCCCTCCCAGCATATATACCAACCCGCGAACACGATAGAGGAATATCAAGTAGCTAAGCGCCTTTAGCACTTTAAAACCAAATGCCCAACCACATTCGTAGATCCGCCAGTGAAAGTATACAAGGAATTCTCTCATGAACTAACTTCGCCATTAACTGCCATAAGCAATGCTTTACTCGGTCTAAAAGCCCCAAAGATTGGAAGACAGTATAGGTCACTCCATTGCCCAAATCACCAACCCTGAGTCTCTCAATTGCTTACGACCTGTTGCCATCACCTCAATCCCCAGTCAACTTGCGAAAGTTTTATGCTTGACTGGGCTTATGCCGACATTACTCGATTCAGTAGACCCTCAGCAGTTTGGAAACATGTGAAGTCTTCTTGCACCACTCACCTTCTTGTCAACCTCCCAGACTAACTTTATCGCAACCTGAAGAAGCGCAGCAAGATCTCGGTGGCCCTCGCCTACGTAATCTTCATTTAGGGTTTCAGCTTGGTAAACCATATCATCATAAAGAAAGCCATCGACCTGGGACTACGGAGACTGTCTCGTCTTGTGCCTGGCGGACTCATTGACCGAGCGATACCATACCGTCCGCTTTAAGGGCAGCCACGTCAACAACACGATCCATAAATGGTGTACCACAGGGCATCAAGATGGGGCCGCTCCACTTCATCCTTATCAGTGATGCCTGATGGACACAAACTGATGCTGGAAGTATACAGACGACCCTACATTTTTTTGCATTACTATCAACAATTCTCATGATTTCGGTACCCTTCAGCTAATCATCAACAACCTTCAGCAGTGGACTACGACCAACAACGTCACCAGCAACCCCACCAAGTCTGTGATACACAACCTGGGTGAAGATAACATCCTGCCACACTGACATCACAGTACGTCCTGACATCCTCTGGGAATTCGGAGACTTAGAACTTCTTGGAGTCACCATAGATGATTTAGACTGGAATAGTCGTCATGTTAGCACTATCATCAAATCTTCCTCATACCGTCTGTACCTTCTCCGGCAACGGAAATTACTCTGCGTACCGCCATCTGAGCTTAGGAATGTCTATACCATCCTCATTCTACGTAAGCTCACCTACACGTCCCCAGCCTGGTCTTCCTCACTAACAGACACACAGAGGGACCAGCTGGAACGAGTACAGAAGGAGGAAAGTAGAATCATTCTGTGTCCAAGTTACACCTCCTGACCAGAGGCCCTCATCTTGCAAAATCTGTCCATCCTCTCCGACCAACTCACACGGCAGTTGGGTAATACACTGACGCACCCCAGTCACAGAAACCCCCACCCCCCTTTTCAATTTTCCTGCATCTCCGCTTGCTTCCTCCCTCCCTCCCCCCCGACTCTCTTCCACCTCGAACTGCTGTCCGTCACCACAATCGACATGTTCCAATCAGAGGTCGCACAGACATATACATTCCTATAACTACCACTGAGAGCGTCATAATTGAGGAACAGACGCATAACCAAGCTAGTGAACAACTTGCAGTTTTCTGTTAGTGAAGCTATGTGGTACATCAACTACTGCATTACTGTAGATGTTCATCACCTAATGTTCAACGAAGTGCATAATGTGTAAACTGTAGTATTTACTCTGTAAACATTCTTGTGTGTCTACCACCTAGAATAAGCACATGAACCTTACTCATGTACTTAGCTAACGCGTGAAAACATCCAACCCCACCTTGATCTTAGGTCATTTTATGACTAGACAAGTTACTGCGACCTCCCAGTTATCAATATCTAATACCTCAATAGTGTCATATCCGATTGGTTGCCTAAGTTCAATAAACCGTTTATATATACGAGTTATTGCGTCTTTTCTTATACGCAAAATTTGGTGCGTTCTTCTTCCGCCTTTCCTATAACCACATCATCTTAATTTGGCCTCCAGACGTGTCTGGTCGTCGGCTCGAAGCCCACCCCACACACCCTCCCTCTCTCACCACCCCACTTATTTTTCATATCTACTTCCGCTCTCGTCCCATCCCCCATCTGAACCACCCGTCCAACCCACCCAACCCATCCTCGGTCGTCAACAAGGGAGTCTGGAGACCTTTCCTCTGTTCATTTCATACCACGGAGGTAGAACAGGGTTTCCCCACCACAGGGAATTGTCTGGCCTCCACATATTAATTCATAGGTGTCCCTCCCCTGTGGTATGAGACCCGCCCAGAGGGTTTATCATATGTACCCCTTGTGTAGCATCAAGGTCACCCTTGAACCCTGACCCTTGTGCCCTAGGGTTATGATAATTCGGCGCATCTTGGAGAAATTCTGAGGCACTGCCATGTACCCAGGTGAACCCCCCAGTTCTTCAAAATATTTTTCCACCGTTGCAAAATTCATAGCAATTTCATTCCATCGATATCAGTTACTTTCATTCTTTCCCAAGTCTCATTTTTTTACTTCTAATTTCTCACATTCATTTCCAGTTGTTTCTTCTTCGTGTTTCTTGGCGACAGAGTTAGATCAATAGAGATATTAAGAGTTAGACTGATATAGGTAGATATTAGGAGAATAGCTAGATTGTTAGATTAGTAGGTACAGCGATGTAGACAGACAGGTAGATGGGAGGCAAACCGAGTGCTAAGGAGAGAGGTAGGTACAGTATATATATAATATATAGAAAGGGAGAGGAGTCTTTCAGCATTCATTCTCCACGCTTTCTACTTCTACTCATTTCCCTCTCCTCCCTCTCCTCCCCATATCATTCTGCCCATCTCCCTTTAATCACCCTCTCTTCCCATCACCCTTTATTACCACCTCCCATGGAAATACCCTTCTCCCCCCTTAACCACCCCCCACCCCGCCAACCCACTTCGTGCTACCACCCCTTCACTCGTGGGGTTCGGGTGTTTCAAGCCCTAAATAAGGGCCAGGCTGGAAGGGCGTGATGGTGTCCCTCGCTCCGTGCAGATCATGTCCAGCAACTGACACTAAGATCTATATAATGAGGACTTTAATGAGCTGAGCTTATGAGGGGGGGTTGACCTGGTTGATGAGGGTGACCTGGTTGGGTCCACTGCAAACACACATACATAAACACACCTTCAACTCACTACTAGAGTCCAACATTATCAAATGTTTGAGAGGTTCCAATATTTGCTAGCAGGAAGGACAATAGCGCATGGAATGACAAACCCACAGCAAGCCAAATGTTTCTCCACGCCAGGCTCCAAACAGACACGCAGGTCGAGATAGGTAAGGAGAGAGAGACAGACAGACAGCGAGCAGGTATATGTATACCCACGTCTAAATCTTGCCTAGAGTGAAGCTCTCGCTGCAAGTCTTGCCTCTAGAAAGACTTCCATGGCTTCTAGTACGCTGCCCTGCAGGGTATATATATATACATACCCACATATCACAAGATCCCTTTTTCCTTATAGTTTGACTCTTCACAACTTTCAAGGATGATTTATCTTTTATCTTTATCGTGAGCCAATCAGATTCTGGGTTGCATCTCGTCTTTCAGTTTCCCTTCAACTAATCGCTTCCTTCAACCAGTCGGTATTTAATCTCTTGTAAACCTCCCGTCATCTATGGCCTGATGCTAACAAACCAATAGTAATTTGTGACCCGATACAATCTTCACAAGCCAATCAAAGTCTTGGTCACTTTCTTGTCACTTTCTCAAACCAATCAAAAGACGTTTTGCAAACAGGTCGATGATGTCATATCTATTTCATGACCTTTGTATAGCTTCCTTGCCTTAAACTGTTAAACTTACGTTTTGCTAGCCGATAAAATTGGGTTCTATATTCTATCATACGAGATATAAAGGTATATTGAATCAATGGAAGGCGAAGTTTGTTCAAAACCAGATATATATAAAGCCGACCAATTAGCCATAGATGACTGAAGAAAATCAACCTTCTCATAATACAACTAAGTAAACTTTTCTTTTCCACTTCTCTTCCCGTTCCCTGTCTCGTGCAAGATTACATCCAACCCTCACGTTCAGTCTTCAGGGAAAAGGGAAAAGTCTTATGATCCGGAAAAGAATTCTTTTTTTTTCCTCTCTCTCTCTCTCTCTCTCTCTCTCTCTCTCTCTCTCTCTCTCTCTCTCTCTCTCTCTCTCTCTAATTAGGGGCAAGTGATCTGTCCTTCAAGTGATACAGAAAGTTTTCAAGAGAAGGGGGAAACCCTTCCCCTGACCTACAAGTTGACACTGAAGAGCTAAATGGAAGGGGGGAAATACACCCTGTTCTTCTAATGAATAAGGGGAATACTAAAGGGTAAAGGGAAGGCCTTTTACTGATCTATAGGGAGATACTGAAGGTTAAGGGGACCTGTTCCATTAAGGGATACTTTAAGGACAAAAGGGAAAAATAGCCCTTATTCATCTACACTGAGTTACTCAAGGGTTAAAGGGAAGAGGAAGATCCCTTTGTCCCTACCAGTGACCCATGCAGCGATCCCGAATGGTCCAAGAAGGGAAGGAAGACGCCCTTCATCTGAGCCTTGAGGGCTGTTGGGAGGCCCTGCTAATTAGCTACGATACCAGCCTCTCTCCTGACTGTCAGTAATGGACGATTTCCTCGTAAGCTACAGCTTGTTATGTGTGTGTGTGTGTGTGTGTGTGTGTCTTGTCCTTACGTCACTGCGTGTGTACGTCTTTGTTTCTCTGCAAGTCTTCTCGTTGGTACACACATTTAATTCTCATGAGGGGGGGTGGGGACGGTCATAAAAGGTGTGTAGGTAAAAATATATGTGTGTACTTAGGTTTGTTTGACATTTTTTGCCCTTTCACATCAATGGTTCTGGGCATGTGTATGGATACTCGTGTGTATCTAACTTTCCTCAAAGAACGTGTATACAAATGATACATTCACTACACATAAGTATACGCGTGTGTGTGTGTGTGCGCATATATCATGTGTAAGTATAGCTACGCCCTTTTCTGTGTGGTGAAGAACATATAGGACCATTCGTGTTTTAGCAAGTGGGAAAGCATGAGTTTTCATATATCTTCCTATATAACAGTTACCACTTGAAAGAATTTTTTTTAACTTGTCTGAATAACTGCAGTGGTTCCGAGACTTTTGTACACGGTACAAAAAAAATACCTTAACGCATTTTTGAGTGAATCAATATGACATCACGGACGAAGGATTTTGAGAAATGCCTCCAAGTCTTGCCTCATACCGACAGCCCTGCTTACATTATATTGAAAATATCGATCTTTAGCGTCCTGTCATTTGCCATCATAAATGTTACATTTTTAATTTTGTACTTCGATGGAGATCAGTATAGAAATGGACGACCATAATCATTAGGAAATCTCTCACGTTTGCCAACCCTACCGACACAACAAGAGTCGTACTGATCATTTCGAAATTCATCGAACCCATCCGGGAAGTTACTTATTTTTTCTTGTTTACCTCTGTGTGTACATTGCTGAACATACGAAACATCTGCACCTGTATATGTATGCGTGTGTGTGTGTGTACAAAAACCTTTAAAAATTTTTCCTTTGCGTCAAAACGTTAAGTAAATGTCAAAATTCTAACATGAAATCGCGCTTGAATATGAAATAAGTGATGAATGAAATACTAATATTAAAGCTGTCTTATTTCGTTTCGGCTTTTAAACGATGTATTTCAACGTAGAATTATAATTCACCTCCAAATTTATGTATGCCACTATGAGTAAACCACACAATCTTGGCGAATATCTCTAGATATTCCTTTTTGGCAGTATTCGCAAGATGTTTATGTACGTCGATTCGTATTGGGGCAGATGAAGAGGCATGGAGGCATCGGATGAGAGAGAGAGAGAGAGAGAGAGAGAGAGAGAGAGAGAGAGAGAGAGAGAGAGAGAGAGAGAGAGAGAGAGAGAGAATGCTTGCGAGAGGCACAAAGTGACCAGTTTTTCTTTCGATGTTAAGTGCAAGAAGTTGAGGGATGAGGGGATGTGTAATTGTGAGGGATTTATGCGAGAGAATTACATAGTGACAGATACATAGAACACACAGATCCAAGGTCCAAAGGAGGAGGTTTGGCAGAGAGAGTTGTTGAGGTGTGTTTGTAAAAACAAAAAAGTTCCAAGTTAATCAAGTTCTTGGTTAATTTCATGTTATAACCTTTGGTTAATTCGATCCTCGTGTATTTCGGAGAACTGTTGACTACAGACTTCGTCAAACGGGTTGAAAAGCCTAAACATTGCTATCAGATCACCTCTTACTCTTCTCTCTTCCATGGTGGGGACATATACTCACACAAGGGCCTCTATCCTCAAATCTGCAACCAAGATGTCTTAATCGTAGCATTGATCTTAGGTGCCTTTTTTTTTTGGACGCCTATCATCCACGAGCTTCATAATGTGTGTGTGATGATCAAACCCGAGAAGCATATTCTCGTTCTAGCTGGATGAAGGATGTAAACAGCTTCTTAATTATTTCCTTTTCCACGTATCTGAACGCCACTTGCCCTCATATAGTCTGGCTCCTTTATTGCATCTGTAAGGTCGAGTTCTGGGAAGACAAGTTAAGGAAGACGGTCAATTCAAAACTTCCCCTTAGAGATTCCTGTAGCTTATTTCCCACTGGGTAACATTCATACCGAGGCTTCCCCCGTGTTTTATCCTCATTGCTTTTACATTTACTGGAGTCGAATTAAATTTCGAAGCCATGTTTCAGACCAACTTTCATGTCTGCTTTCACATTTACTGGGGTCTAATTGAATTTCGAGGCCATGTTTCAGACCAACTTTCAAGCCTGCTTTTACATTTACTGGGGTCGAATTAAATTTCGAAGCCATGTTTCAGACCAACTTTCATGTCTGCTTTTACATTTACTGGAGTCTAATAAAAATTTTTCAGCCATGTTTCAGACCAACTTTCAAGCCAGTTTAAGTTCACCCTTTGGAAGCTGATGATGTCCTCTTCTCTCTTTACCACCTTATGACGTTGGCATCATACGCATATACGTTCAGATAGGCGTGTGTGTGTGTGTGTGTGTGTGTTTTGACTGCACTATGAACAGTTGTCTTCGGGTCAAACAGTTCAGTGCGAGTCACAGTTTGTATGTTTGTCTGTCTATTCGCACATCTAAATACATGAAAAGTATTTCATGTATTGCAAGTTCATCTTCATACGTAATTTTGTACCATACCCGGTAACCAGAGCAATGAAAATAGAAAAATATGGTCATGGAAATATAGAACCACTTGAAAGAAAACGATTAAAACAAAATAAAAAGGATTAAAGGTATATATAGACGATCTGTCCTCATTCTTAATGTCGACAAATGGGATCATCATCGTCCCTGAATATCCCACAGACCTTTAAAGGGATACTGGCACACAACGACCTATATCGAACTACATTCTTTATAATTCAAGTAAACTAAAATTGCCTGACCGAGGGAGGGGAGGGAGTGTGAAGCTACCAACGCCCCGAATTGAACCAAATTTTGGTGATAATTTAGATTCTGGAGACAATTTTGATTAAGACAGAGGATGGCTCGAGTAAGTTATTGCAAACTGTAACATACTTCCAACATGATACTATTGTGAAAATAATGTTTTATACACATTAGACAATTTGTATAAACACGTGTGCAAAATAGCTAAATAGTTTGAATATCTGAATATTCATGTAATGTCATTAGAACCACAAACCCAAGGCCATCAATAGTATCACACCAAATTAAAAGAATTCAAATATAATTAGAGAACGAGTGTAATTCTCGGATGATCCTTCATTAACTGATTACAAATCCAATTTTATTCGCGAGATCTAATATTTTGTAATTCTTTTCCCGCCACTGACTCTCCGTTCCTTGATATTCACACAAGAACACGTAATTTATGCAAGATAGATGAGAATGAATTTTTGTCTTGTATGTATCAGTCTCTTTAATCACAATTTGGGCCTTCGCGTCAATTTCATACTCGGTTATCTTCAATGATATTAAGTTATATTATGACATATATAAGTTATATTATATACAAGTTATATTATGACTTGAATTCTTCTCCTTTATCTTTCTTCAGCACCCGTTCCTGTATCTCTCGCTATCTTAATACCTTAATCTCTCGTACAGAAATAGGTTCCAGCTAATTGCTTGTCTTACTCTGCCTTGTTATTTTAATTCACGTCAGTCTTGTCTTAATGAGCACGACGAAACGACCCATAACCAATGGATGACCTCTGAGCACGAGGGTCAACGATCTAAGTACAATGGTTAGGTCAAAAAAGGTCACGCCATTATGCTGCCCCCAGTGCGTGTTTCAACCACCGTACAAGAAGGTCGTGTCGTGGCGATCAAAAAAAAAGAAAAAAAAGGGGTCGTACTGTCGTGTTCAGCGGTCGTGGCCGTGCTCATTCGTCGTACCCATAGCCCTCAAGGGTCGTCCAGTCGTGTTCAAAGATCCCACCACTTTGCTCGAGGGGAATGAAAGGGGAAATACTTATACTTGCCCTATACCCTTCCTCCTCCTCCTCCTTCCTTCTCCTCTTTCCTCCTCCTTCCTCCTTCTCCTCTTTCCTCCTCCTTCCTCCTTCTCCTCTTGCGCCTGGAGACACTTGGCCTAAATTAGAAGCCAATCCTCTTCCCCCTTCCCTCCCAACGACGACGACTCCCCCTTAACCCCCTCCCAACTCCATTCCCTCCCAAAACCATCACCGACCGATGGTAAACACCTCTCGCATTTATTGACATGTTTATCTTGGCGTTAATTATTTGATATACTGATTCAATTTGAGTTTAGCATCGATGACTCTCGACTCGTTTGTTGGTAGATGGTTTGAACACCCCGTTTGCGAAGATAGAGTCATACGTAGTGGGTGGATTGCGAAGGAGTGGAATGTCTGAAAAATGGAGATCAAATTGTGAAAGTAGTGAGATTATCATGCGATAAAATGCGATGAAAAATATGAAGACTATAAAGCTCAAAGATATATGTAACTATATAATAGGAATATAAGCTAAAGGTACAAGGATTCAGAAGGGATTGAATTATTCCTATGTCTTAAATTAAATCGTCAATGATATAAGTAATGATATGTTCAACGTTTTTCTGAAGTACTCTCTTGAGCATGTCTGATTAATGCTTTTAAGTTAATCAAAGTCCTTCGACAATAGTAAAAGTTTCCATAGTAATCAGGTTAATCATATCTATATACCTCAATCAGTTCACTATTTGCACCATAATTCATATATATATACATTTTTTTTTTTTTTTTTTTATACTTTGTCGCTGTCTCCCGCGTTTGCGAGGTAGCGCAAGGAAACAGACGAAAGAAATGGCCCAACCCCCCCCCCCCATACACATGTACATACACACGTCCACACACGCAAATATACATACCTACACAGCTTTCCATGGTTTACCCCAGACGCTTCACATGCCTTGATTCACTCCACTGACAGCACGTCAACCCCTGTATACCACATCGCTCCAATTCACTCTATTCCTTGCCCTCCTAACACCCTCCTGCATGTTCAGGCCCCGCTCACACAAAATCTTTTTCACTCCATCTTTCCACCTCCAATTTGGTCTCCCTCTTCTCCTCGTTCCCTCCACCTCCGACACATATATCCTCTTGGTCAATCTTTCCTCACTCATTCTCTCCATGTGCCCAAACCATTTCAAAACACCCTCTTCTGCTCTCTCAACCACGCTCTTTTTATTTCCACACATCTCTCTTACCCTTACGTTACTTACTCGATCAAACCACCTCACACCACACATTGTCCTCAAACATCTCATTTCCAGCACATCCATCCTCCTGCGCACAACTCTATCCATAGCCCACACCTCGCAACCATACAACATTGTTGGAACCACTATTCCTTCAAACATACCCATTTTTGCTTTCCGAGATAATGTTCTCGACTTCCACACATTTTTCAAGGCTCCCAAAATTTTCGCCCCCTCCCCCACCCTATGATCCACTTCCGCTTCCATGGTTCCATCCGCTGCCAGATCCACTCCCAGATATCTAAAACACTTCACTTCCTCCAGTTTTTCTCTATTCAAACTCACCTCCCAATTGACTTGACCCTCAACCCTACTGTACCTAATAACCTTGCTCTTATTCACATTTACTCTTAACTTTCTTCTTCCACAAACTTTACCAAACTCAGTCACCAGCTTCTGCAGTTTCTCACATGAATCAGCCACCAGCGCTGTATCATCAGCGAACAACAACTGACTCACTTCCCAAGCTCTCTCATACCCAACAGACTTCATACTTGCCCCTCTTTCCAGGACTCTTGCATTTACCTCCCTAACAACCCCATCCATAAACAAATTAAACAACCATGGAGACATCACACACCCCTGCCGCAAACCTACATTCACTGAGAACCAATCACTTTCCTCTCTTCCTACACGTACACATGCCTTACATCCTCGATAAAAACTTTTCACTGCTTCTAACAACTTGCCTCCCACACCATATATTCTTAATACCTTCCACAGAGCATCTCTATCAACTCTATCATATGCCTTCTCCAGATCCATAAATGCTACATACAAATCCATTTGCTTTTCTAAGTATTTCTCACATACATTCTTCAAAGCAAACACCTGATCCACACATCCTCTACCACTTCTGAAACCGCACTGCTCTTCCCCAATCTGATGCTCTGTACATGCCTTCACCCTCTCAATCAATACCCTCTCAATCAATATACATACGAGAAAGAATACTTCCCACGTATTCCCCGAGTGTCGTAAAAGGCGACTAAAAGGGGAGGGAGCGGGAGGCTGGAAATCCTCCCCTCTCGTTTTTGATTTTCGAAAAGAAGGAACAGAGAAGGGGGCCAAGTGAGGATATCCCCTCTAAGGCTCAGTCCTCTGTTCTTAACTTTACCTCGCTATCTCGGGAAATGGAGAATAGTATAAAAAAAAGTACGTGTGTGTGTTTTCAATTTCATTTTGTAAAAGTACCCATCTATTAAGTCTAACGTTTTAATATATCGGTCCATTTTCTGACAATACAATCTTGCACGTCTATCTACCATTCCTTGTCATCTACCTTCCTCATCTATCTATCCATCTATCCCTAACTATGTGTACTTATTCCCCCCACATGACGCCTAACCTGCCACATTCACACGTGTCTTCAACCTTGCCCCCCCCCTGAAAAAAAAAAAAAGTAAAAAGAGGATATTTCCTCCCAGACCAAACCACTCGATCTCCGCGCGTCTTCGATATCCGTTCGTGAACAAGTTTGGAAAAAGACAAAAAAAAAAAATTGTCTTAAAAGACCGATGGAAGTTGATATTCACACGTGAATTATGAGGGTTCTGTCGACACTGTCTCACACACACACACATACTCTCTCCCTCTCTCTCTCTCTATATATATATATATATATATAGTACAAATAGGCGCTTACACACACGTAGTTATACAGACACACACACGCGAGCTCTTACACGATAGCATTCAAGACTATGAATTATCCTTAGAATTTCTACTGAATGATTACGAGGGAACGAAAGGAAGGAAGGACTGGCGTGAGAATATATAGAGAGAAGGAGAGGGAGAGAGAGTAGTGATGATTATAATGTAATTAGAGAATGAGTGATAAATAAGAATGAAGAAAATTAATAATAATTGATAATGAAGATAAGAAAAAGAAGAGATAAGAAGAGAATGAAGAAAATAAGAGAATGAAGAAAAAATCAGCATAACAAAGACAAATTAATCTCGCCAATCAATACATCTCTTATTAGCCAGAGATGACTACGATATACAGTCATATGGAGTTCCTCTATATCTAATATATCTTCTATGTAACACTGATATAGCCACTATAGCCATCCTTACGATAGACCAATTATAGTCGTAATCAAATGATGAAATTTGATACTCAGTAAATTACTATCGATAGTCTTAATTAGTATATTGATAATAGCCGTCATCAGTATAGTAATTACAGTCCTAATTATTTCACTAACGATAGTATTCTGGCAGCAGTCTTCATTATGATAATGGTAGTTCTAATTAATGTAGATAAGTTTTCATTATTATACCGACAATCATTCTAATTAGTGTATTAATTAGAAGTCCTAATTAGCAAAGTATAGTTTTCATTAGTACACTAATTATATATCTGATTAGTAAACTGATGACTTTTCCATTTAGCGTAATATAAAGCGCGTCAAAGAACACTGTCAGTGGACTTATGATAATAATGATTAATTAGATTACGAGAGTCGTTCCTCTTCATATACATCTACCTAATTACAATGAGATTCCTTCTAAATTACATGTATTCTACATCAATCACGTAATTACAATGAAATTCCTTCTAAATTACATGTATTCTAAATCAATTACGTATGAATGAAATGTACTCTAACACAAATAATGTAACAATTGTTCCTTTTTTTTTTTCATTTGAAAGTTTCCATTTCATTCGTAATTCTATTCATGGTTCTAGTTATACAATAAACCTGGTAACCTAATACATTTCACCATATTTGTGACTGACCCGATTCATAACGGCTAATAGGATTTTATCATAACTATAATTGCCATGTAATTATATCATAATATTTATCGTAATGTTTAACTCCTAATAGAAAAAGCATAATATATTTAATAATCTGTTTAATACCACAGTGTCGATTATCTGAAATCCTATAACAGGAAAACTTTCATTTATGTTCGCAAATTGTTGTACAAAAAGTATTCGGTCCATTGTAACAATAGGTGTAATTGGTTGTTACTTTCCCCTATTTTCGCAGTGCCAATTTCGTGTACAATGAAGTGTTAATCTTGACATGACTATATAGGGTATATAGTATGTTAAATAGGACGATTTCTTTATCTCATTGCATTCACCTGTAGCCCATGTAATGCTGGTGATCAACGTGTGTAGGTATCATTATGATAGAGGAAGCCTTAAGTACCAGGTACCGTAATGGTACTGAACCCTATAGGACTAGGTACCATTACGGTACTGAACCCTATAGTATAAGGTACCATTATAGTACTAATCCCGGAGTAATCAGGGACCATAAAGGTATCAAATACCACAGTACTAGGAACCCATGCGCGCTGACACTACCGTAGTGGTACAAGGCCAAAGTAATGGTATCGAACCCCATATAAAACTGGAACGCGATTGAGGTTCACACAGAACCAATTGAACTGGCTTGTCTTTGAGGCTCGGAAATGGAACCTGTCGAGGTAAACCACAATGATACTCGAATCCTTATGGAAACCCATAAGTGATCTCAAGAGTAAACCATGATGCTCTTCTGTTCGTCCTTCAGTAATTCTCGTGTCAGCCAGCATGGCTATGAGAGTCGAACTGAACCCAAACAGATTCACCAAAACAGATTATAATACCATTTGACGTTGTGCTGCGAGGTGCTTTCCTCAAAACGTACTGCCTTTTGAGAGTAAACTACGAATTAGAATCTTTTTCTGACTTAGGTCTATGAGAAGGAAACACAAAGTTAGGCAAGTGCAAGATACACATTAAGAATAAAAACGTGACTACAAGATACTAAACAAATGAAGTTAGATTACGAATGGTCAATGGGGGAAAACAAAAAAAAAATCATGTCTAATGAGCTACAAGGCAAGTCACCAAAGGAAAGAGGCAGCAGAAACTTGTGATCATGTTTCTTGCTCTTCTGGAAAAGACAAATTCAGTTTTAGGTATAAATACATCACTATATTCACTGAATATTATGTGCAGTTTTGGTCGACCCAACTTGAAACATTAGGCAGAATGGAAGGAATATAGAACCGAGCTACCAGGAGGATTTCCAACCAGAGAAATAAATCCTTTGACAACCAACTTTAACAACTCCAACTTTAACATAGAAAAAAAAAGCAGGTGAAGTAGGTGATGCAATGCAGGTATTCAGAACGAGCAAAGGTTAAACGTGCACAGCTTCAGCTGTAGCGATGATTACAAAGTCGTACAATTTCTTCCACAAAATTACTTGCCTATGATTCAACAATTAGAGTATTGGAATACAGCACCATAGACACGTTTCATCATAGACTTGAGACATTATTAGCAGTAATTCCACTATATATATATATATATATATATATATATATATATATATTTTTTTTTTTTTTATTATACTTTGTCGCTGTCTCCCGCGTTTGCGAGGTAGCGCAAGGAAACAGACGAAAGAAATGGCCCAACCCCCCCCCCCCCCCCCCTCCCATACACATGTATATACATACGTCCACACACGCAAATATACATACCTACACAGGTTTCCATGGTTTACCCCAGACGCTTCACATGCCTTGATTCAATCCACTGACAGCATGTCAACCCCGGTATACCACATCGCTCCAATTCACTCTATTCCTTGCCCTCCTTTCACCCTCCTGCATGTTCAGGCCCCGATCACACAAAATCTTTTTCACTCCATCTTTCCATATATATATATATATATATATATATATATATATATATTTTTTTTTTTTTTTATACTTTGTCGCTGTCTCCCGCGTTTGCGAGGTAGCGCAAGGAAACAGACGAAAGAAATGGCCCAACCCCCCCCATACACATGTACATACACACGTCCACACACGCAAATATACATACCTACACAGCTTTCCATGGTTTACCCCGGACGCTTCACATGCCTTGATTCAATCCACTGACAGCACGTCAACCCCTGTATACCACATCGCTCCAATTCACTCTATTCCTTGCCCTCCTTTCACCCTCCTGCATGTTCAGGCCCCGATCACACAAAATCCCTTTCACTCCATCTTTCCACCTCCAATTTGGTCTCCCTCTTCTCCTCGTTCCCTCCACCTCCGACACATATATCCTCTTGGTCAATCTTTCCTCACTCATTCTCTCCATGTGCCCAAACCATTTCAAAACACCCTCTTCTGCTCTCTCAACCACGCTCTTTTTATATCTACACATATATCCTAGCCGAACTAAATACCCAGGAGAGGGAGGATGAACAGCTGGGTGAACTGTGGACAGACAGCCTCGCACAGGATTCGAACCTCGGTGGGCACCGTCCCCGATATCACATCCAGCAAACGCTAGCCACTGCACAACGGTAACCCCTCTATACCAGGAAATAACAGAACAGGAATGTGCGAGTTTCAGTGCAGCTCAGACGTAGCCACTCATATTTCAGGGTTGAAGTATGAATGTAATAACAATGAACTGTACTTACCCGGGAATAGCCAGACTTTAGACTCTTGAATAAACAATATTTTGCCTTGATGTCCCCAGAAGAGAAAGCTTATATTATTACCTTAGAGTTGGAATCCATCCACAATGTCGGAAAGCTGGTTTAAATCCTAGACTGAAATAGGTTGTAATCCTACACTGAGGTTACTTTGAAAAAAAAATAAGAATATATACGCACCAAAACATTATCAGTACTGTATATACGCCCGGCCACAGGCCAGATATTCTTTTCACCTCACCTCATCATACAAATTCGTTATATATATATATATATATATATATATATATATATATATATATATATATATATATATATATATATATATATATATATATATTTATTTTATTTTGCTTTGTCGCTGTCTCCCGCGTTAGCGAGGTAGCGCAAGGAAACAGACGAAAAAATGGCCCAGCTCACCCACATACACATGTATATACATACACGTCCACACACGCAAATATACATATATATACATATATATATATATATATATATATATATATATATATATATATATATAGAGAGAGAGAGAGAGAGAGAGAGAGAGAGAGAGAGAGAGAGAGAGAGAGAGTCTTTGTACCAGGGAACCCCATGAAACAAAAAATAAACCCAGTTCATTACAAAGACACTAATGTTCCATTTTTTTTTTGGTTTAATCACGCCTGCATTTTCTGTTTTTTCGCCAAAAGAATTTTTTTTTTTTTATTAGATATTAATCCAAGCATGTACACCATCCACCCTCATATGAGGCTAGGGAAAAAAAAACAAAGGAGCACGTCCACCGTCGTTAGTATACCTCCCTTTCTCGTGTAATAAACTGAATTGAATATTAGTGTCATCTGCGAATGAGCGGAGATAGAGATAAATCTATCGCCCTGTCCTTTATGGAGAAGAGAAATGTGTTTATATGTCTCGTTCCTAAATGAAAATTATTATATATATATATATATATATATATATATATATATATATATATATATATATATATATATTATAGTGTGTGTGTGTATAGGAGCAGGGGGCTGTAAATCATCCCCTCCGTTTTTGATTTTCAAAAAGAGGGAACAGATAAGGAGCCAAGTGAGGATATTCCCTTCAAGGCTCAGTCGTCTGTTCTTAACGCTACCTCTCTAATGCGGAAAATGGCAAATATATAATATATATATATATATATATATATATATATATATATATATATATATAATTTCAAAGTATGCATATCGTGCTCATTTAGGTAAGGGGGTAGATAAATAGTAGAAACATCTTTATCCGTGGTCGAGTGGGAGTCATATTATATAACCCTGCTTCTTATATATCTATATATGAATATATAGGAGTTACTGGACTCCTGCGAGAGATTACACCGTGGATGAAAAGTTACCTTTATGGAGGAAGTATTCCGAAAGGACAGGCTCCTTTCAAGAACTTAACGCTTCAAAGGAGTTTGAATTTTCTTGCTGTTGGATGTAATGCAACGTTGGGGTTGCAGGTGCCTGTGGATATGGGTGGTAGGTAATACAAGAAGTCTTTCATAGAATTTGTCTTTGTGTATGTAGATGAAGTGTGTGTATATATATATATATATATATATATATATATACACATATATATATATATGTATATATACTTCATGCACATACACTAAGACAAATTCTATGAAAGGCTATCCCTGGGGATAGGGAAGAAAGAATACTTCCCACGTATTCCCTGCGTGTCGTAGAAGGCGACTAAAAGGGAAGGGAGCGGGGGGCTGGAAATTCCTCCCCTCTCTTTTTTTAATTTTCCGTAAAAAAGGAACAGAGAAGGGGCCAAGTGAGGATATTCTCTCAAAGGCTCAGTCCTCTCTTCTTAATGCTACCTAGCTAACGCGGGAAATGTCAAGTAGTATGAAAAAAATATATAAATAAAGACGCTTCCTCTGGACTAGACATACTAATATTCTCAAACGATTTCTCACGAAATGTTTTAGTCTTGTGAACATTTAAGTGTTTTATAACTTGATCTATTGGTTCTCAAAGCATATCTTATTGCTAGATTCGTATTCAACATGGAGAATATGTGCTGTACTGAGGTTCTCAGGCAAATTCATTTATTGCAGAAAAATAGCAAAAACTTTCAAATTCGAAATATGACGTAATGAAAGTCTTCTATGTTTGAAACTATAAAGTAAAATATATCATGTTTCCTCTGGCCTATAGCTGTTAATTAGTATGTCCAAATTTTCTCGAAAACTTTTATTCTTGTGAAAAATGTTGTGCATTTCTATGGAATCTAAATGCTCTTAGACAATATTTTGATTCTAGATTCGTATTCACCATGAAGAATTGGCGTTAAACTGAAGTTTTCATGCAAATTATCATTTATAGAAAAATGGCAAAATCTACATTGTAACAGAGACAAAAAAAAAAAAAAAAAGTTTCGAAATTGAAATATGACGTAAGGAAAGTATTCTACGTACGGGAAGTAACTGATCTTGAACAATATTTTGATGCTAGATTTGTATTCAGCATGGAGAATAAGTGCTATACCGAGGTCTTTTTTCGCTGAAAAATATCAAAAATTACAGGGTAAATTTTGGGCCAAAATCTTTAGAAATTGAATCAATGAAAATCTTCTACGTCTTGTATTTCTACTTTCAAAAATAAAAAAAAACATTAGAAGGAAAAAATTGGACTTTTTTTCCTTTGAAACTCGGACATCTGCCCTTGAAGGTATAACTCGCTATTGCCAAGGGAAACAAGTGGGATTCAGTGAACATGATGTAACAGTGCAGGGTTTATTTTTATTATTCTAGACCCAAAGGAATATATGTACGTTGGCCATCACAAAGGCAAAAGTGCAGGGTACTGTATACAGGAGGTTTATATAATGTCAACCTCTCGCTCATTTTCCCACAGAGTTTATGAGCAAAATATTCATGGTTATGTAAATAACTACATGTCACATGTTATTCTAACTTTGCTAGATACTTTTCCTTCTACACTTTTGCACTAAACAGCACTGTAAATGTGTATGGCTATATACATGTTTTGTATACAGATTCAGAGCGACCTGAGTAAGGAGACTTCTAACTATAGTCTTGCTGGTGTTTAGTGCTGCGCCTCTGGTTGGCGGCGACCATAACCATTCCAGTACCGACTATGCCAAGTGTATTACATGCCAGACGCATCCTGGGACACTACATGATATGACGGAGGCAGCAGGAACCACCAGCAGCCACCTTTAGAATAGCAGCCACCATGAGAGAGAAGACTTCAGCAATGATTTGGAGAAAGACATTACCCCTGAGGAGGATAGAGAGGTCGAAATAGTATCCACTGAGCAAAAAAAAAGAATTTACCATCTTCAGAAAATGGTGAGGGAATCCATTAAAGACAGAAGGCACTAATTGTCTTCATGATTCAACTTTTATATCGATACCTGCTCTTTCGATGAACATCTACCTCACAAATATTTACAGATTAAGAGACTTTTACGACAGAGTAAACATCAGGATGAAGCATTATATTGCTGAAAATAGCAGCAGTTACCTCAAGGACTTTTATAATTATGCTAAAAGCAAGAGGGGTCATTACCCACTCAGTTGGTCCAATAATTACAGAAAACGGCGACTTGGGTCGAGACAACGGAGCTACGGCGAAAATTCATATGCTCAATTGTCTCGAATTCAGTTTCATGAAGAAAATTTTTTAAACCATGTGACATACAAGCTGAAGATGTACTACTAAAGACACGTTTAAGAATAGATTTGATAGATACTTATCTTTAAGTCCACGGCTAACATAATTTGTATCTCTTTAGTCACATAAGCAATATGCAGTTTTTTATTAGAATCTTCTGCGTATCAATTTACCTTTCACCACACTCATCCGAAAGTTTCTATTAGCTTCCACGACCGAATGGCTTTGTGCCATTTGATTTCCACTCTATCGCTTTGCAAATACCGTCTATCAAATACAAGATCAATAAACAAATTATCTTGCATTCTTCACTGCTTCTAAGGATGGAAAGGAACCAGCCTCTTTGCTAGCAACGAAAATGTGGCGGCTGTCACTACAAAATAGAGAGAGTTAAAGGCACGAGGCGCTGCTGGGAGTACATTTGGGCATTACATGGATGAACGTACTGGTTGCATATGATAAGTGTTATCACAGTGTGTATGAACTGGGATACGCGTAAACTTCATTTGAATTCCTGTATTGTGAAAGACAACAAAGCTCAATTATACAGTTCGAATCCCTAGAGTGGAAATACGTTACTTCGTTGTCGAAACGTATATTCTTGCTAACAACACCTCCGAGATGTGCATGGAACCGAAGTCCGGGAACAATGGAATATCTAATTGAGAATCTTATAGATCGCTCTGCTTAGAGAAACGTCTCCAGAGTTATTATGGAAGTTGGAGCAAATAGGCACAACTTTTGTTTGCTCGGTCTCACTCGCTGTCGAGGACTCAATAGTTACAATGAAAGTGTTCCAAGAGGATACTAACCGAACATGACAATGAACATATTGTCATGAATTCAGGTCGTATTCTACGCGGTATTACAACGTCTTTGAATGCGACACTTTACGATTTATTCACACGCATCTATTGATCGAGTAGGATGCCTCATCATCGTTTGAATCAAGACATTTGACGATCTATTGAACGCGTCTATTGATAGATCAGGACTCCTCATCCCTGATACCATATTCAGATCCACACGTCAACTTCAGATTGACAGGAAGGTAGAAATCAATATCGACAACGAGCCAAAATGAGGACGTTGTAGACGAGAGAGTAACATACAATAGCACAACATCTTCTCTACAACACTACAACTTTATTCATAGACGAGATCTAGCCTTCTCACATCCGTTAAGGAGCACAGAGCAAGACAGAAATGACAGTAAATGACCTTTACCAAAGGACAAGTTGCGATTCATTCCAACGCCAACTTCCTTCAGTGTATAACAGCTGTCACCACTGATGAAAGAGGGGTTAATGATGTGCAAACTACTACAAGAGGAAAAAGATGACCATTCACAGAGGAGAGGTAGATAATGTGCGAGACAGAAGAGCGCAAATATGAACATCGGTCAAGGAGAAAAAGCGAAGTGGTAATAGGTAATGATGAACTGATGTGGAATATTTTGAAGGACTGTCGAATGTGGGTGTGATGCTTGGGTGGCAGACGTGTAGTATTTGGGCCACGGTGATATGACAAGCGAGAGAAGTCATGGAGAGTGGTATCCACAAAAGTGAGGTACAGAGCATTCACTGAAATTCCTATGGACAACTTTGTCCCAAGTGGATTGACTAGCGAGGGGGCCACATCACCAAGCGACAAGATCCATCATGACACATCCACTCCGACACAGATGCTCCTGAAGTTGTACGAGGCCAGGGGTGTAAGGGAACACCACGAGTCTATCAAGGATAACCGGGGAGAAAACAGATGCCCATGAGAGCCGTAGATGATGTGGGTCGAGGTGATAAATGGATAGTCCTCTTGGTTTTACATTACGTGTCTCCGAAAGAGCACACACACACACACACACACACACACGCACAATCTGTTCCTTCTCCAGAGTCTTGGCAGGATGACAACAACATAACCTTACGTCACTGATGATATAACAAGGGAAAAAAAATGAATTCAGAGCGATCGTTTTGACTGAAAAATAAGTGGTGTAACTAGAACTCAAGATCCATGACGACTTGTGTAAGGTCATGGCTGCTGCGAGATGATGGAAATTCGGCGATTTTGGGAAAGGGGAAGGAGACAACTGCTTAAACAAAGAGCGAAGGAAAGAAATGAACACAGATATAGATATTGATTTCATGCGAATGTCAAGATAATGACTATGAATAGAAGGGTATGCAATTAGAGTTAATATGGCGGAGACTGAAGTACAATAAAAAGGAATATGATACACTGAAGTGGTGGGAACATGCAGCAGGACATGTGCATACTGTAGCACATAGGAGTAAATGCCAGATACCACATGTTGTCCCTCTAAGAGATTATCTGCTGGAGGACGAGGAACGACTCCAGTGGAGGAACAAAGGATACACGAAGGATGCGATATAAACGTATATACAGAGGGAGAAGGAAGTTTGATTCACGGACCCACTGGAAAAGAAGCAGTGCGAAGAAAAACTTAACTATGGGGAAAAAAGAAATCAAAGCTATATATATAGACTTGGCAGCTATAACAATCCAATTCATTCTGCTACGATCTAGACAACAAAGAAAATGGTTCCGATTCATTCATACGGCTTTATATTATATAGAAAGAAGGATGAAAATGTTCAGATGATGATGACCTTGGTTTATATAAGAGGCATGAGGATTTTATCGATAGGATTACGATTAAATCTACCGTGGAAATCCCTGATAGGATTACATACGACTGGCATTTCACAGAAGCTTAAGGGGTTGACAAAGGGCAAGCCATGGTAACCTTGACCCCTCACAGAGAGGATACAACCACTCCTACCACTCTCTCGTCTCCCATTATTGGCAGGTCATGAAAGCCTTTACCCATCTATAAAGGGAAGGTAGTGGACAGCTCATGACTGCATGACTACTCCAGCTGCTGAAAGGACAACTCATGACTGCCATGACGCCCATCATAAGCACCTCATGACAACCTTATTCCACACATACTCTGCTCTTTTTGGAGAGTGTCAAGGGAACGTGGTTACGTCTCGATCCAACAGTGATGGTCGGCATTTGACAGCAGTGCTGGATGTTTGACAGTGATGAGAGGGCAGTTGACAGCTGTGGGGATGATGGACGGTAAAGACAGTACTGATAATAGTAGAGGGTTGACAGGAACGGTAGAGACAGTAATGGTGGACAGTTGACGGCGAGTGCAATAGCGATGATGGTTTGTCTGTCAACCCCAGAACACTACATTTCGTCTCCCGTGATCGAGCCAAGTCTTGTTGTTTACATTTCTCGGTGATTCTGGGTCTGACGAGCGACCTTTTAAAGTCATGACATTTATCTATTGGTAAAGTTATTTCACAGAGCCACTGTCAGTCTGGTTTTGGTAGCTTTCAGCATCATGTTTGTGCTTTATGTAACCGTATACAAGTTATACATGACAAGCCGTTTCTGTCATGTATATGTGTGTGCATAGGTGTTACCGGGCTCAGCCTGCTCGAAGGTGGTAGTCCGCGAGAGAAAAGTCAAACCTTGGCAAGGCCGTCTCATTGGAAAGTACAGCCTGCTCAAAGAAAGTCTCACTCAAAAGGAATCTACATTTCCCTGGTACTGAAAGTAGACCAGCCTTGGGCCCCAGAAAGCCTTAGAAAGGTGCTATTCATTTCTTCGTCTTTACGATGGAAGTTCCAGTCATCGACCAAAGTCCACATCAAGGCCGGGCCTTAACCGAAATATAGATAGGTTCATGAAAGGGAAGTAACAGTACGGGAATGTATTCACAAATTTTTGGAGGAAGTGAAAATTCGTCTTTTAAATGTGCCAGGTCAGTTATCGGGAAAGGCATTATAGGGTAGAGAAATCCACAAACAGTTATCAAAACAGTCAATATATATATATATATATATATTTTTTTTTTAATTTTCCAAAAGAAGGAAGAGGGGGCCAGGTGAGGATATTCCAAAAAAAAGGCCCAGTCCTCTGTTCTTAACGCTACCTCGCTAACGCGGGAAATGGCGAATAGTTTAAAAGAAAAGAAAAAGATATACATATGTGTGTGTGTGTGTGAAGAAAGACAGATTAGAAGACAGACCTCTACATACACACACCCACAGTAGGTGGCAGTGTTCGTATACATACACAGTTATTGGATATAGATATGGCCATTGTATTACACTCGAGTGCCTCTCCAAACTCCTATATAGATAGCATGAAGTATAGAACTTTGCTATCATCGCCACTAACCCTATATAGAACATATGAAAGAACAAAAACCTTTCGAATCTTTTACAGAGAAACTGATCCAATTTCCCCATTCTCGTAATAGGTGCTTTGAGCCTTTCCATAGTGGGATCAAATAGGCATTTCAATTCTGTTCATAGACATTACCAGGTCCTCTTTATGTGGTGTTCGTGAAGGTGTTGGATCACTTCCATTCTCTCCTGGCATTACCTTAAAGGGATCAAAGATGATCTGGAACACGTGTGTGCACGGGAGGGGAGATAAGGGAGTGGGGGAGAAAGTGATAATGAATATGCATGTGGGAGAGGAGCTAGGTAATGGTGCATATTCATGGGAGGGAAGCGACATGTGATGGGTCACGTGGAGAGACGAGAGGAGCAGAGTTCTGAAAGCAAGTGCACGGACGAGGAGGCCAAGTTTTGGTTCACGTGCACGAAAGAGAAGAGTTCTGGTGCACGTGTATAGAAAAGGAGTAGAGTTGTGATGCACAAGTGTGTGTGTGGAAGAGAAGCCAAGTTCTGGTGCACGTGCGTGGAAAGGGAGTAAAGTTCTGGTGCACGTGTGTGGAAAGGGAGTAAAGTTCTGGTGCACGTGTGTGTGGAAGAGGAGCAAATATCAGGCGCATGCGCGTGGAAGATGAGCAGACTTGAGATGCATGTGGGTGGAAGAGGAGCAAATTTCAGGTGTATGTGTGTGGAAGAGGAGTCCTCTTTCGGTACACCTGCACGCAAGAGGAAGCAGAGTTCTAGTGCACGTGTGCGGAGGGAGAGGAGAGTTCAGCTTCCTTCATGCTGATAAAGCTCCGCCAGGCTTTAGCATAGTGGGGACCCTTGTCTCAAGACGGCCCATCCTTCTCCTTGATCCCTTATTTTGCCAAGCTAAGCTGAAGGGTTCCATCACCCTTAAGCAGTCTTAGATGCTCCATCACTATTCGTTCCTGCTTGTGAGGTAACGTGGGGGGAGGTCTAGGGCGGGAGGATGTACAGCAGACACTGGTTTTGCTTCACTGCTTCTGTCTCAGCTTCAGGGGATGCAAAAGATGTCTACCCGAAGCAGACGTCTCGGTGATGCGAGGCAGAAGGCTCGACTGAAGTGAAGCCATCTACTCGATGTTAGAGATGAAGTCTCGAGATAGAAGCAACAGATTCTATGAAACTAAGCAGAAATCTTGACGAAGGGAAGCAGAGAGTCCCATTGGAACGAACGGTAAGTCTTACTGAAGCGAAGCAATATAATCTGAAGCGAAGGAAACGATTAACGTGAAGCGTAGGTCTCGAAATGAAGAAAAGATTTGGAAGAGAAACGAAGTTAAAGATTCGGTGAAGCAAAACAAAAGACAAGAGGAAACGAAGCGAAAGTCTCAAGAGAGCGAAGCAAAGAGTCAAACGAAGCAAAAGACTCGATGCAGTCGAGGAATGGAATCAATGAACCGAAGCAAAGGACTCGAGTGAAGCCGGGCAAAATATCCAGCGAGGCGAAGCAGAAACGAGACTGGATGACATTTACTCGTGAATGTTAATGGCTGGAGGACAGAGGACCAACTTGAGGGATACATAATGCATGTTTGACCCCCAGCGAACGAGAGATTCCTACAGAAACTCAAATAATTCCCTTCGGCACGGAAAATAAAAAAAAACTTCCTACGTTTTAATATCATAGACGTTTGTATAAAAAGTTTGCACAAAGTTAGCTTTAACAAATTATCAGATGATTTCATTTGTAAAAGGTCTTTGGTTAAGTAGATTAAAGTACGCTTTTTCATAATGCCATTAGCAAGAGAATGCTTTAAGCAGTCAGCGACACAAGAACTGTTTACATGTTCAGCAACAAGAGAGCGACATGAAGGTGTGTCACAGAGTCATCAGCGAGAGAGACTCATGGTCATCAACATGAAGATGGATTACATTTTCACATTGATGTCAAAATTGTTCACAGTCATCAACAAGAGAATGATTCACAAAAGCATCAACACGAAAATGATCCACATAGTCATTAACATTGGCTAAGACTCTCATAGTCTTCAATATGAGAATGATTCACTTAGGTCATCAGTATGAGAAAGATTCACTCTGTCATCAACATCATAATGATTCGCAATATAACCAATATAACCAATATAACCAATCATGGCCGAGTATGCTCAATACAGTCTGCCACTACAGCTATGTAATCTGCAGCCCTCATCAGCGATATATTACAGACCTACTCGTCAGGCCACTGCATTTATCTCCCTCATCGCCACATCCATAAACAGATCAAAGAGCCATGGAGATATCACACATCCTATACACAAATCAACTTTCGGCAAGAGCAGCTCATTCTCCTCCCTTCCTATTCGCACACAAAGTATCTCCCGTAAAAATTCTTTTCCACACTTAGTAGCGTTCCTCCCATTCCTAAGTCCCGTATTCGTAGCACTTTCCACAGGGCATCTCTTTCAGTCTTATCATACATTTTCTCCAGATCCATTGACACCACATACAAATCCTACTCTTTTCTCTTTTTCCTAGTACTTTCCAGACACACAAGTTCTTCAAAATATCGAACTAGTCCATACATTCCCTACCACCCCTAAAATCACATTGAATGCATTTAACACTCTCCCACTCACCGAATCAGATATACTCAACAAGACTTATACTTGTGTAGTTCGAAAATTTTCATGCCCATTTACCGGGCACTATGCATGCATTCAGCTAATCCTCACACACCTCATTAAGCCATACAAGCGTCGAATAACCCCAAGAATTTTAGCTCCACTTTCATCCTTTCTTGCCGTTATACAACACTACATCTTACGCAGGGCTTTCACGACCTCCTCTCCTTTCACAGTAGCATACGCCATTACAGTTTCATTCAGTGTGCCACTACGTCCCAAACACTACGTCAACAACCCCGGCATCTAACAACAGTCCTTCAAAACATTTACCCTATATCCTCTTTACTTTTTGTTTGCCCATTATTGCTTCCTCATCTGCTTACAGCAGTCGGTCCACAGTCAATCCAGCCGTTCATCCACCCCATAAGTAAAACGATATGGTGCTGACAACAATGGGTAACCGAGACTTATCAGAGGGGAACCTCCGTGTCAAATTCCTCGCAACAGAACAAAGTGTCAACAGGACATGAGCAACGGATGTCCGCACATGTTACCCTCTGGCTCACACTCGTCTGGCAAATACTCTACCTGGCTCTGATGTTCGCATAAGGTGATGATGAAAATGTTCAGTGCGACGATTAATGCAAATTGATGAATGAGGATTATGTACCGACAGCAGCAGCTCAGAGATGGGCCAGGATTATTGAATATATTGTATAGAACATCCACATTGGTACATTTGCAAATGCGTAATCTAATTCATATCCCTCCCCCTTTCTCTCTCTCTCTCTCTCTCTCTCTCTCTCTCTCTCTCTCTCTCTCTCTAGGTAAATAACGCGAGTGACAGAACACAAATGGTTATCACGGCAAAGAGTTCGGACTTGCTCGTCCTTCGACCTTATAGAGGTGAGGCGTCGTCGCCTTCAGCGGGTATGAAGAGTCAATATTGATGGCAAGGTATTGATTATCCCTCTCGATCCCACGTTTAGGGTTAATTCGTTACGGAATCGCTTTGGATGAAAGAGTTTAACATCTGTGTTCAGTATGCAGGCTCTGTCTGCGCTAGGTGGAACATAGACTAAACTTAAAATCCATGGCAATGATATTGTTTTTTCCGCCGAGCGTTTTATTCCAGATATATCTAAAGGGCACAGAGTGATGCATACCATACTACAAGGAAGCCTCTACGAACGAAGCCACAAATTCGAACCATCTCCGAACGTAGCCACTGGTTCGATCCCTTATGAACGTAACCATCGATTCGAAACCCTAAGAATGAAGGCATTGGTTCAAACCCCTACGAAAAAAGCCACTGTTTTGAGCCCCCTACGAACGAAGCCACTGGTTCAAACCCCTTACGAACGAAGATACTAGACCAAACCCCTAGGAACGAAGCCACTGGTTCAAGGTATTTCTGGTAGCTTTCTCGTTCAACCTCGTCGAACAGAAAACAGTTTTAGTGGACCGTGAAGAGGCACTGGTGAACGAGACGCAGTTGAGGGGCGACGTAAATGAGGGTAGAGGAAGATAAAGAAGTTGCAGTGGTGAGGGTAGGCGGAAGAAGAGGAGACAATGGTAATGGGAGACGGAGATAAGGAGAGACTAAGAAGGGTGGATGCGAGAGACATTAATAAAACACATTAGCGCAGAGAGACTTTAGTCGACATGCGCGAGGCGAGAGACTGAACAGACATGAGACGAATTTGAGACTGAGGATAGACGAGGGGGAGAAAAGAGAATGGAGGGGCATGAAAGGAGAGGGTGAATGAAAAACAGATTATGAGGAACTATGCTAAAGGAAGATGAAAAAAAATCAGGGGGAGGAAGCACTGTAATGAAGATAGAATAAGGAGTAATGATGATGGGACACGAGTGTGTGAGGGAGGCTCATCATTACTAGACTCCACGCGGCATCTCTACCACCTCAACACCCTGTTGGAGCTCACCTAATCTACGTTACAGCTAACCTAACTCCAAATTTCCTCGATGTGAAACTAAATGCGTTAGCTCGAACCCAAGTTAACTTATTTCAGCTTAATCTGGCTTAATGTTCAAGAGAGCAAATAGTTAAACGAAGGCTGAATAATGTAGGCTATTTTTCTGGTTAGGCTTAAAGACAGTGAACTTTATATGGCTTTATGCAGCCGATTTTAATGTAAATACTACTGGAGAGTTGTGTGTATCATACACACACATAAATATAACAAACACACATGTAAAATCGCACTTCATCAGTTCACAATTTCATCTAACATGTACTTTTTCTATACATGTTGAACAAAATGTTTCGTGAAGACAATCCACCTCATGAGATGCCAGTACTTAAAGTTATTCAAATCCCACCATCACACTGGAGTACCAGTTGGTCTGTACTGCTTGGCGTTAGAAGGTGGTACTCCGGTTATGATGATCATATTTAGATAACTTTTAAGCACTGGCACCAGATGAGGTAGATTGTCTCCACACATTCTTCATCTCTCCCAGAACCTCCGCTTCCATGGCTCCACAAGTCCACTCCCAGATGTCTGAACACTTCACTACGGCAAATTTTTCTCATTCAAACTTACATCCCAACTAACTTGACCCTCAATCATGTTGAACGTAACAACTTTGCTCTTATTCCCATTTACTCTTAATCATCTTTCAAACACTTTTCCAAACACAGTCATCAACTTACACATTTTCTCCCTCGAATCAGTCACCAGTGCTGTATCATTGGCGAACAACAACCAACTCGCTTCACAGACCCTCTCATCCCAACTGATGGCAAACTCTCCTCTCACCAAAACTCTTGCATTAACCTCCCTCACCATCTACCCATAAAGAAATGAAACATCCTTGGTGGCATCACATACCCCTGCCGTAGACTAACATGCACTTCAACCCTGCTCCTCCCTTCCTACTCGTTGGCACGTTTTACGCCCTTAAACACTCCTCGCTGCTGCTAGCAGCCTTCCCCCCACACCACATTCTTAACGCCTTCCATAAGGCATCTCTATCAACCGTATTGTATGCTTCACAGCCATAAATGCTGCTCACAGATGCGTCCGTTTCTCAAAGTATTTCTCATACTCATTCCTTAAAGTATACACCTGATCCAAACAACCTCGACCACTTCTGAAACGACACTGCTCCTCCTCAAGCTGATGCTCTGTATATGTTCTCTCTCTCAATCACCACTCTCCCATACAATTTACCAGGCACAATACCTCTGCAGTATTACCTCAGATATAGAATTCTAATTCCAGATTCTTCTATGCTCAAAATACGTAGTTTACATAAACACACAACTTTCTTAGAACATCTTTATGGAAGTAAAGTCTTTCAGCCTTAATCCTTCAAACTAACAAATGGCAGGAACTTCTCACTCTACCTCCTTCTTGGAACCTTCCCTTTAGAGGCAACAACCCGACGGAAACAGCGACAGAGCCCGGTGGACGTGGCAGGCTTCCTGAGCGCTGTGGTGGAAGTCCCACGGAAAGGAAGGGAGGGTTTGCTTTAGGGATAGGAAGATCCGTTAGCAAATCGAAGCATCCCCGAAGTATCCCGTGAATGAGAGAGAGAGTGTGCAAACACGACTATACACAGACACAGTTCTGATGCAAGCTGTTGCTCCCTCGCCTGACATCTGGTCTTCTGAACTCACCACCCGTCAACATGTGTCTCGATGACGCGACATGCAATCGACCCATCCCAGAGGGCGATGCCTCCCAGACTTTTTCTCGCTGTCGGGTGTGTGGCCGGTGTTGGCTGATGACGCCGTTCGATCGCTCTGAATAATAGCCAGACCCTCGCCTCTGTACCCCCTTACTAAATCATGGGACGGGGATAGCCAGTCGCTCAACTATATAGAAAAAGCTTTGTACATACACACACACACACACCAGCACCCCTTAGTCATGCGTTAGAAACATCCTCTCTCATAGATGGCCTGGCGATCAATCTCGGGGAGGAACGTTTTACCGCGCGATGCCTTTACATTATCGTCACGATCAGTCGATAACGCGACTCGCGTTGTTGCATTAACCGAAGGGGTGGCGTCTCTTCTGGCGCAGTATGGGGGCCCTGTGGGGTGTAGGCTGTAATATTCTTCGTGGCTTATAAAGTGGATGGATAACCATAAGGTGAAAAGTGATGTAGATATGGTTTAAGGAATATATATATATATATGGGTTTGTCAGCATCTATTCTATCTGTCCAATTTATTTTACGTTTACCTGTAAACCTATGAGCTGTATACGTATTTTTATTCAAGTGTGCTTCATCCATTTCTCCTTGCTTCCGTTCATCTCTAACTTATCTCCTTTTACTCTTGTCTATCTACTCTCTCTGTGAAGACTGACACTATCTCCTAAAGGAAGAGGCAACACTGCCTGGACCCATCGAATATCGATTCCAATCATAGCCTGGGCCTCTCCCCTTTCCACCAGCTTAATCTCTCCCTCCGCCCACCTGCGACCCTCTCTTCCCAGTGGCTCTAGACACATCCTCGTAAACAGATGCAAATCCCCACGTTTTGCACACAAACACTTGTGTTTTACAGTCCCATCTCTGTCTGTAGTGGCAGGTGGGGAGGTGCCTTCTGCTTCACAGTTCAGTCTCTATCTATAGCGGTTGCTGGAACGAAGCCACTTTGCTTTACTGTCCTTTATTCATCTATAGTGGTGGATGGGAAGGAATCTACCGTCTTTCTATCCTTTATCCATCTACAGTGGTGGGTGGGGAGGACCCTTCTACGCTATCTTGTCTATTTTTATGCAGATTAGAAATACATTCCCTAGTTTTCCCCACCTCATCCCTCCACCCACTTTAATTCACCCACTGCACATTTTCTCCCCACTTTCTCAATTCTCTCTCTCTCTCTCTCTCTCTCTCTCTCTCTCTCTCTCTCTCTCTCTCTCTCTCTCTCTCTCTCTCTCCCTCTCTCTCTCTACGCGTACAGCCTTCCACCTATATCATCAACTCGTTCCCATCACAAACTTCATAACCATGGAGTCATTATCATCACACACCCCCCCCCCAAAAAAAAAAGCTGAAATTGGAGAAATACCACAAACTCACACTTTCCCGGATATGTAGATTGTGATGGGCTTATTCAAAATTCCTCCACCCGGGCTGGTGGGTCTTACGGCCTTAGTCGTCTGCGAAATGTGGCACTTACAAACACAGGAAAAGCCAAAGGGGAAAAAAATATTCTTTGAACTACATTATCAGAGTGTTCTTGGGTGTGTATGGGTTTGTTTCTCTCTCTCTCTCTCTCTCTCTCTCTCTCTCTCTCTCTCTCTCTCTCTCTCTCTCTCTCTCTCTGGGTTATGTACACAACCACACGCATGGGGTCGAGTTCTGGGGCCAGCAGTCTGCCCACAGCTAATCCCAGCTGCTCATCCTCTCTATTCTGGTCGATAAATGGGCGCGTATGTGCGGATTCCCATAGAAATCTAGATATGGTGTATATATATATATATATATATATATATATATATATATATATATATATATATGTATATATATATATTTATACAGTATTTGAAGACGGGGCAACACGAGTGTATAACACTCTCCCCTTAAACTTATGAATAATTACACAAATAATGTTCTCCATTATAGTCGCAAAACTTCAAAGCAGATTATAAGTTAATGTAAGTTTAGTAGCAACTTATTTTAGGTCCGACTTATCTCAAACGTTTCATAGGTAAAAGTTGTTTATGGCGCCTTTCACGGTAGGAAAAAAATTATCATATAACCTCGTTATATTCCCAGGATGTACTAAGGAGGATCTCATTTACTTCATAAACTGAGTAATACGATTTTATATTTTTTTCGGCGATAATTTTGTACTCCCTTGAGCTGGCTAATTCTACCCTGTCCCTCATGTGTGTTTGAACTTGACGCTGTGTTCAGCTCGCTGTACTTTGAAATCTTCTCTCACTGGTACCAAGAAATGGTTTAATTTGAGGAATCTTCATCACTCTTAAACCCAGGTTTATGTTGCGCTGTGCGCGACATAAACCAACTTTTTTTGTGTTGCGGTATAGTACGACTTTTGAGTTGCTGTTATGTTGTGGCGTCGGCGTTTCTTGTGTTTCTCTGCTGCAAGAGTGTTGGTGTAGGAGATGGTGTTGCTTCGCGGGCGAATGCGCTTCTGTGGGTTCATGTTGTTGCTTCACCAATGATGTGTTTCTGTAGCTTAGTGTTGCTGTGTCAGCTGATGTTGCCCTGCCGACGACGCATTGCTGTGGCTCAAGTGTTGCTGTACGAAATGGTGCACCTTCGCTGGTGATGTATTAATTAGTGTTACAAGGGAATACACAGAAATACAAATGATTTCAAACGGCATCCGAACACTGTCATTTTCAGGTAGTAACAGTGGAAGATATCCAAAACGAACAGATCAGTGTGGCAAAACCTGCAAAAAATAAATATACGATTCAAAAAGGATAATCTATAAACTTGTAATGTGACTAAAGGACGCAAATGCTACTTAATTTTAAACGATAGTACTACTTTCAACCACACTAATTGGCAAATCATTCCACATGTTGATCATCGTACTGAAGGTAAAGTATTTCGCCGTACTCAAGGTAGAACGTTTGCCCACAATTTTGTATGATTTAAGAAGAACGAAATCAAATGAATTAAGGCTTTTAACTGCATGTTAGATCGAGATTATCAAAGTCTTTCATAAATGAGTACTTGTATTAGATCACTTAACCTTCTCTTTTCTAAGTCTTTTCTTCTTTCTTTCTCTTAATTTCTTCTCGTAGACTCGAGAGAACGAGAATTTCCACACCTGTTATTCGCAAAGCTTCCAGCTCAGTCCATGGAAGCACGAGAGGCACTGGGCTTACGTATCACGCATCTCATACACCTAAAGGTGTAGAGGAGGAGTAATAGGTAACACGCCATAGTCCTTTGGGAGCCCTTAGTCTTTTCTTTACCTGGCTGGAACATAACCTCTTAGTTCACTTTATGGCCTTTACTGTGAAAGGCAGAGATGGGCTCTCATCCCACGCCACTCTGCCATAGGAGGTCGTAGAGAGGATGGAAGTGGACGATCTCGTCCCTTGCGATTCATCGAGGGTCGCGAGACATGTACTTTACCACGGTCTTTATAATCACGAAACATAAATTGAGAACTCGCATCTTTTACCATTGGAGGAGTCGAGAGTTTCATTTTACTAGCCTCTGCCTTTGAAACGTCCCTCAGGTTGGTCCAGCCTTTCAAGAAGGCTAGTTCGTCTTTGAAATATTCATTAGGCTGGTCCATCTTTTCAATACTCCCATCAGATTGGTTTATGCCTTCAAAAACACCCATTAGACTGGCCCATTCATACAAGAAGCCCATCATACTGGCCTATCTATTAGTAACACCATCACACTAGCCTATCTATTTGTAACACTCCATCACACTGGCCTATCCCTTCAAGACGCCCCCATCATGCTGGCCGTCTGCATCCTTGGAAAACGTCTTAAAAGTGAAAGGTTCCTTGTACAATTACCTAGACACACACCCGGGCCTCCGTGGTTAACGTTAACATGTGCCAGCATCATCTAGCCCACGGTTAGACCCACATGGATTCGAATCCTGGGCATGGCATTCGGCTTATATCCAACCCAGGTATTTATCCTTCTCCTCGGGGGTCAGGTCGATAAATGGGTACCTGGCTTAATCTAACGTGTGTGGGTAAAGACACGATACAAATATAAAGTTTAAGAGACGGGACAATGCGAGTGTAAAACTCTCTTTCTCCGTAACACCTGCATACTAATCACACACACACATAAAGGACAAGGGTCTCGTCCTTCACACACTTAAGACAAGAAATTTTTTTTTTCCTTCTCTTTCCTCAGTAACCGAGAAGGTAAAAGTCAGATGTATCTTTTTTCCTTAAGTCCTGTTGGCCTCCTCGCCTCCGACACGCAGGGTCTCGAGCAAAAGTTTCGACCAAATCCGCTCACAGGTCGTCTCGGCCAAGGAAAAAAAAGTAAAAAAAAAAACTAAGTAAGAAAGCTTCCTGGGGGAAAGTTTAAGAAAACGGCGAGTGGGGATGGGTGTAGTACTTATGGAGCTGGTGACAACGAGTCTCTTAACCAATCATGGATGTAGGGGGGGAAACGAACATCTGATATACATACGAACAATTGGCTGATGTTGCTTAGGGGGAGGAATTTGAAGGGAGGGTAGGTAGATGATTGGGGGGGGTGGGTGATAGGTTAAGTAGATAAGTAGGCTGGTTGGTCGTTAGAAGGGAATGTATGCGGATGTACGTGGAGTCAATAACGAGGTTAAATCAGTTTTATTTGCAGGAGAAATAGGAAAGTGTAGCAGAAGGTATCTTACTATCCACCACGCCCTCCGGCTCAACATCCTCAAATAAAAGCCAAGAAAGATCACCATGTAGCATGGAGAGTATATACTGTCGCGGTTATTCTATAGGGAAGTGTGAATTGGATAACTACCACACTCAAATTTCTGAAGGCATCTCCAGAGACGGAAGACTTAATACTCAAATGGAAGTATGAGTACGTATGGAGGTAGGATATCACAAATGGGTCGCGAGACATCTGGATGGGTGTCCAGAATATTCAAGTGTGGAGGTAGGGATGTAGCAGCCAGGTTAGTTTGTCAATGTCTCTCTTGTCAGTTATGTAAAAAGCAAAGGCTATGAGAAATTATAAAAGATTACAACCGTGTTTAGTAGGTATGTAGAAAGCAAAGGATATGAAAAATCATAACGCTTACAACCTTGTTAGTAGGCAAGTACGTAGAAAGGAAAGGATACGAGAATTCATAACCTTATAACAGAGTTAGTAGGTAGAGTAACGAGAGTAAATGTACGTAGGAAAACCGGTATGTTGGAGGTTAAAAGAGAGAGAAGAGTCAGTAAATAGACCAGTAAAGTCTCAAAACAATCCTGTAAAGTCTATAGACTTTATAGTAGTGTTTATAGTGTATATAGTAATGCATATAACCACCAGTTAAGTCTGCAGACAACCCAGTACAACCTACAGACAGCACAATGATATCTGCAGACAGCGCTGCACGGTAAGTAGACAACACGGTAGTTTTAAAAAAGTACTGAAAGGTAAGTAGACAGACCAGTGAAGTTAGTAGACAGACCAATTAAGTCTAGAATCAGACCTGGACCATGAGAAGACTTTACCGTCTATGTCCGTAATACTGAGGTGTCCTTTACTGTCAGTTTGGGTCATAGTAAAAAATAAAAAAAATATTCATATATTTACATTTATTTTGCTTTGTCGCTGTCTCCCGCGTTAGCGAGGTAGCGCAAGGAAACAGACGAAAGAATGGCCCAACCCACCCACATACACATGTATATACATACACGTCCACACACGCAATATACATCTCAATGTACACATATATACACAGACATATACATACATACACATATATACGTAAGCATGTACTTATACATGGGCAAGAATGTCAATGAAAGCATTCGTAAACACATGAACGTATATACATCCAACAAATAAAGTATTTGCAATGATGGATCACAAGAATTTCAAAACGAACACTACGATTTTTAGTCTCGGTAAGGTTTGTAAGAATATGAGAGGCATTTCTTAAATTTCAGTATATGCTTTGTAATTATTCTCGACATGAAAATTAAAAGATAAACATTATAACTGCTTGAAAATGAAAGTATTTTCTCTGCACATTATAGGTATGGCCATTGAAATATATCAAAATAGCGTCCATTGTGGCAAATGACAGGAAACATAAGCAATCATGGTGTCATTTCACACAAAGTGGTTAAGATACTCTTTTTATCGTGTGTAGATGCGCGTATATTTGGTATAACTGGTCGATAAAATGGGTACTTAGCTCAGGTAGAGCAAATTTATATATACATATATATATATATATATGTGTGGCGTTAATGGGGCGACGCTGATTAGGGCCTCAGCTGTCCGTGCCGTCTAAGTTAACAAGAAACTATGCGTACAAATGGTTTATATGATCATGCAATACCACTCAGTGAAGGTGGTCGATTGGTCGTAAGACCCATGAATTACCAGGGTCATTAAGGTCGTTAGCATTAAGCTATAACCATCGATCAAAAATTACTGAACACCCTCAGAAGCTGAAGATCATTCCAAGACTACATACATATACTTACACAGTATGTGGTTCATTGGTCTGCAACAGTTTAATGCATTCGGTATGATTTTTCTGTTATCGAAATTCAGCAGAGAACTAATATTCATATACGTGTCAAATTCAGCAGAGAATTATTATATACGTGTCCTTACACCTATAAAACATCAGTACAACACTGATATAGAAGTGATGGAATCTTACGAGTGTAGAACTTTGTTCCCATACAGAACAAACTGTTTATAACTTAAAAAAGATATAGATTGTCGTAAGATAATTATTCATACAATGGTAAGAAGTGGGTCTCCACGAATATAAACTTACTTTGAACTCGAATGAATGGGCGATTCATATATAAGAACACACACACACACCCTTACGATTGGTTGACTAATTATAATCATAAGAGTTCTG
The DNA here is from genome assembly GCF_036320965.1 of Panulirus ornatus. Taxonomy (NCBI): domain Eukaryota; kingdom Metazoa; phylum Arthropoda; class Malacostraca; order Decapoda; family Palinuridae; genus Panulirus; species Panulirus ornatus. The sequence continues at coordinate 8,324,607 of NC_092226.1, read as the reverse complement.
GAATATCTATTACTTCGAATGTGTATTTTCAGTCAAATGGTTGACTCAATTTTATAAACTTTTCTTTATTACCGTTATCAGTTATTTAACACCCCCACACACATTTTCACTGGAATACAACAGAATAAAACATAAGTCAGACATAAACTTGACAGTCAACTTACCTGGCGAATTACTTCCAACACTGGCTCACTTCTTCCTCTGTCTCATCACTCCCGTTCACCTCGCCTAAGCAAACCAGGACACAGGCCCACACAGACACACTACCCAGTTCTTATCTGTGAACTGAAGCGACGTGCAGTGGGAAGGCAGACACCAATACATTCAACACACATCTTGTCTCTACGTAAACCCACGAGGAACTGAGGACGATATACGACTGGTCAACCAGAACTCACCTCGCCTCTCTGTCCTTACCCCCCCACCACCACCACAACAGTCATTATCCCGAACACAACGAGCAAGTTCGTCTTCTAAAAATTAAAAAGAATTCCCTCGTGTCTTCGCGTATCGCTAAATCCTCGGGGTCAATGCAGTTTTTTCATGCCTTCTGGTGTACTGGAAGGCCTTTGTTATAAAGAGAACATGACTTCCATGCATTTGTGATGAGTTTAACGTTCGCTGTGCTGCGCATGACGTCATGAACTGCGCGTCTTGTTTCGTCCCGCTCTTTTCAAGGAATTTAATTAAGCTAAGGTATATATATATATATATATATATATATATATATATATATATATATATATATCCAATGTGTGTGGAGTTTCTAAGGAACCATGTTAAACTGCCTGTAATTACTTCAAAATCGTCCATACATCATTTTACGTGTCGCGCGCAAGGCTGGGTTCGACTCCCATGCATTGGAGGGAGGGAGAGTGAGGTTGCTGTGGTGAGGTGGTAGGATTCACCACAACCTGCAGCAGGAGGTGTGAGCTGCGATAGAATGAGGGTTTGACCACAGCCTTAACTCCATATGGAATATGTATGAGCAAGAGGAGAGAGGGGATATATCAGAGATGATTGGAGACAAGTGACTGAACATTCCTTGATGAATGGTTGGACGTCCACTGAGTTACGGGAATATAGTGGCCGACATACCACACAGCTTAAGCTAAACTAAGCTGTTTACTAAGCTATATGTTTGCTGATGGCTTGTAGATGACATTCACAAGGGAAGGTATAGGACTATTCTCATATCTGATTGGTGGACATGTCGATTGTGGTGAGGGACGGTGGTCTGTAGGGGCGTGGTGGCGTCCGTGGGGGGAAAGGGGGGGTTTGAAGTGTCGCTGTTACTGGGTGTGTGTTGGCAGTGCACAGCCAAACTATCGGGTGGGCTACTGGCGTTGGTCGGGAAGGGTGTACGTGTGTGTGTGTGTGTGTGTGTGTGTGTGTGTGCTAAAGTCTTTAGTGTCTTGTAGATGAAGGGCGTGGATTGCATGATTAATGAAAGCGTCTGGTTGATAGAGAGACGTGGATTGCATGCTAGCTCCGTCCATGCACGCCTTCCTTCCAAATCTAGTGGTCTCCCGTGGTCTCCCATGTACAGCCCCGTGGTCTCCCACGTAAAGCCCCGTGGTCTCCCCTGTAAATCCACGTGGTCTTCCATGTACAGCCCTCCGTAGTCTCCCATGTATAGCCCCCCGTGGTCTCTGCCATGCAGACCCCCCCCATGGTCTCCTATGGAGACTATGACAAAACCCAGGTCAATAATTCACGTCTGTCTATCAATAAACCAACACCAGGACAAGGAAGACAGACAGACAGACAGATAGACAGACAGACAGAGAGCCAATGCTTCAGAACACCTACAGTAGTAGTAGGAACAGCAGGAGAGGGAACAAAGGCACACGTAAGCATTATTATAAAACAGCATCGAGGGGGGCACAGCACTGACACACAGCATTACCACAGTGGACCACAGCACCAGACAGAAGGTCGGGGTGCGTGGGGAAGGGAGCGGAGGTTATAGTACTGACAGACCAGCATTAAAAAGCAGAAGATAGAATGAGGACATATCAGCTATGTCGTAGACAGCAATAAGAAGATACAGCACACACACACACACATACAGCAACACAGTAGTCACAACACAGCACCGGGCCACAAGCCATCATTATGATAAATGATTCAACAAGAATATGTTCTCTCACTCGCTCAATTTCACAAACGCGTTGATCGTTTTTATGGTTAATTGTCTCGATGATCGCAAAGAGAAGTTTAAAAGGTCTCCAGACACATTACAGACTTCATAATGAAACCTCCAAAGGAACTGATGATTTCAGGCAATTTGGGTCATTGTAAAGTACCAGTTATTTTCCAACGAGCTCATGTAGATAAGTGGATATCTACAAGTGTGTTTGCAAGTCTGTCTTTGAATACGAGTTTGCATGCATAAAGTGACAGCATGCTTGTGTGTTTGTGAATAGCGTGTGGTTTGTGTGTGTGTGTGTGTGTGTGTGTGTGTGTGTGAACGGCTCTAGTATGGCCGTGAACCGGTTGGCTAACCTCGTTCGGGACTTGAACCCGGGTGAGTGAGATTAGCGTTGAAGCTAACCACTGCACCGTGTGTGAGTGTAACTGCGTATGAAATTGTTACTCTATAGACTCGATAGAGGTCTGTCTGTTGGAGCAGAGACAGCCATATCTATCTATCTATCTATAAAAACTATATATATATATATATATATATATATATATATATATATATATATATATATATATATATATATATAGTCATGAGACCCCCGGAGCAGCATAAGAGAAAGAAGTAATGTGACAACAAGTGAGTTACACACACTACCCAAGGATGCAGTGGACCAGGTGCGGCAGTGTGTTACCAGCGAGATATTGTGGCTGGTAAACCTTGCGAGGCGACCCAGTGAGAGAGAGAGAGAGAGAGAGAGAGAGAGAGAGAGAGAGAGAGAGAGAGAGAGAGAGAGAGAGAGAGAGAGAGTTAATCATTACGATACCCTGTAGCCAGCTGGTCAAGACTTCTTGCTGAGTCACACACACACACACACACACACACCTCTCACAAGAGAGCCTGACTTGACTCTCTCTCTCTCTCTCTCTCTCTCTCTCTCTCTCTCTCTCTCTCTCTCTCTCTCATAAGCCACGCCAACTCGCCCGAGCTGCTCCGGAACACCGCCCGGAAAATGTTCCCTTCCTTGACCTCACTTCTACACACCCACTTCGCCCCGGGTCGCCCTCCCTCTGGCTGAGGTAGAGCATAGCGATCTCGAGAGGTTCGAAGTACCTCACTTAGGGCGGGTGGAGGGAGACCTGGCGCTGTACCCAACGCTTGGATACTACATGAGAATTATACAATAGCCATTTATACAATAGCCATTTATACAATAGCCATTATACAATAGCCATTATACAATAGCCATTCTATGTCGCCCCAAACGGGCTGTAAAACTTGACGAGTGAGGCTGTTGTAAGCAAAGGTTAGAAGACGTCATTATGTCGTTTATAATGACCCATGGAGGGCAATATAGTGCTCCAGGATGTATTAGAGTAAAAAAAAAAAAACTTCAAACCATAGTTCTTAAAACACCTCTATTGGGAAATGATGGGCAACACAGTGCTGTAGAATCTATTAAAGAAAGACTTTTAACATCATAGTTCTTAAAAAACACCTCCGTTAGAAAAAAACAGAAAATTTTTGCTTGATTGCAGGAAACACCCAAATATAGACTAGCTTTGACCATACACATGTATGTTTGAAAACGGAAATGTTTATAGATGCGATCTTTCTGTTCAGGGTCGAGCAATGGTGAGGCAAAGTTACACATCACAATGAAGTTAGGGTAAGAGGATCCATCGAATTAGATCCGGAAACTGTATATAAGTCTCGTGTTCTTGATTCATAAAGTAGGGGGAAATAAATATGAGAAATACAATACATGTTTGAGGTGATTTAAACCCATTATAGATTCAGTGGATTACATGATATGATAGAACCTGAAATTCATGACTAAGTTGTATTATAACTTGGTGATTAACTACTGGGGGGTCTTCATGGGAAGAGGTGGGGTGGGGGGGCGTTT